>NC_036855.1:50139178-50200470 GCF_002910315.2 Salvelinus sp. IW2-2015
CTGGGCTCCCTGCCTGTGCCATTAAACCCCTACAACTCATCCAGAACGCCGCAGCCCGTCTGGTGTTCAACTTTCCCAATTCTCTCACGTCACCCCGCTCCTCCGCTCTCTCCACTGGCTTCCAGTTGAAGCTCGCATCCGCTACAAGACCATGGTGCTTGCCTACGGAGCTGTGAGGGGAACGGCACCTCCGTACCTTCAGGCTCTGATCAGGCCCTACACCCAAACAAGGGCACTGCGTTCATCCACCTCTGGCCTGCTCGCCTCCCTACCTCTGAGGAAGTACAGTTCCCGCTCAGCCCAGTCAAAACTGTTCGCTGCTCTGGCACCCCAATGGTGGAACAAACTCCCTCACGACGCCAGGTCAGCGGAGTCAATCACCACCTTCCGGAGACACCTGAAACCCACCTCTTTAAGGAATACCTAGGATAGGATAAAGTAATCCTTCTAACCCCCCCCCCCTTAAAAGAGTTAGATGCACTATTGTAAAGTGGTTGTTCCACTGGATATCATAAAGGTGAATGCACCAATTTGTAAGTCGCTCTGGATAAGAGCGTCTGCTAAATGACTTAAATGTAAATGTAAATGTATGTGTGTAGATCAATTTACACACAATATCCCATAAATTATATCAATTTTAAATTCAGGCTGTAATAAAATGTGGAATAAGTCAAGTGGTATGAAAACTTTCTGAAGGAACTGTGTTCGTCATTTCTTCTGTTGATTTAACTTTTATTCATACTTAAAGCTACAATTCAGTTGGCCTGGGGCTCACCGAGTCTCAGGTGGTGTTTAACAACACTGTAAATATAGTTGAACTGGATTTGAGTTGTGTGTACCTGATCTGTTTGAGTTCCCCAGAGAGGATCTGGAGATAGTAGAGGGCGCGGCCCACGGCCAGCACCACCTGGGAGGAGTTACATGCGGCCACGCTGATGTTCCGGCCCTGCGGCTCCTTCCACTCAGACACCAGGGCCTTGCTGTCCTGCATTACCAGACGCACACCGCCCGACGTGATCTGAATCACACACACACACAGTACATAAATATATTGGCACCTTCGCACGATTCACTATTTTAAAACMTTTAGTGTTCACATGTGTACTTGTTTGATTTACAACTGCAAATAAAAAACAATAATAATAAAGATTCAAAATTCAAATTCATTTGGTTTAAGGCAAGTGATTCTTGTTTATGTGCAATTTATCTCACCTGTGGTAAGGGTCAGGTGCCCACCGGGTAAAAAGAGCCATTAAAATCAGTTTTGCAGAGAAGAAAATTATATTCTGCTCCATTGAAAAAGTGCAAGGGTGTGTGTGGCACTGGTGTGTGTGTGTGTGTGTGTGGCAGATGCACATGATGGAGCAGTGACTGTCTGATGAGGAATAGGCTTACCGTAGTGAGCTAGGTTATAGGCCTACACCACGGCCTGGATAGAAGCAGTCTACAGTCTTCAGAACTGAATAACAATTGCTTTATTTGCCTCAAAATAATAGAATAAAATGTCTTTTTTCATATCTCTCAAAGCTGTGATTGAGAATAGCGGAGGCTGTAGACTTACAGGGTGAATACTTAACAGAAATATCTCATTTACATAATTAATTTTCAATAAATTTGCCCCAYAAATGTAAGATACGTTTTCACTGTCATTATGGGGCATTGCCTGTAGCTGGTTGAGAAAAACAATCCATTTTGAATTCAGGATGTAACAACAAAATGTGGAATAAGTCCAGGGGTATAAATATTCTCTGAAGGCACTGTATATGTATTGTGATTCAATACTGTGATTTTATTGCGATTCGATGTTCCAAACATATTGCTCACCATATGTCTGCCGCAGAGGGATAAGAGAGCCATGAGAAACATTTGAATCAGTCATGGAAATAAATTAGTTTCGGTGCAGGTACAGCCAATTAGTGCAAAAAATATTGCGATAGTCAAAACTATACCATATATCGTCAAAAATAATATCCTAATATGTAACTATAGATTTTTTCCCTCATCGCTAGTGTGCGCGTTTGTGTATACCTGGATGAGCTGCTGGTGGGCAACGTTGCCACAGTAGAAGGTCTGCAGGTTGTCCACAAAGCCAGGCAGCTCAGTCTCCTCCACCTCCTCCCCGCTTAGCATCAGCACCCTGAGGACACACACAAACACGGAACAACTTGTATACTGAACAAAAATATAAAACGCAACATGTAAAAAGTGTCGGCACCATGTTTCATGAGGTGAAATAAAAGATCCCAGAAATGTTWAATATGCACAAAAAGCTTATTTTTCCCAAATGTGCACAAATTAGTAACGTTCACCAGAGCTATTGCCAGATAATTTAATGTTCATTTCTCTACCATAAGCCGCCTCCGTAATTTTAGAGAAGGTCCAACCGGCCTCACAACTGCAGACTACGTGTAACGACACCTGCCCAGGACCTGCACATCTGGCTTCTTCACCTGCGGGATAGTCTGAGATGAGCCACCAGGACAGCTAATGAAACTGTGGGTTTGCGCAACCGAACAATTTCTGCACAAACTGTCAGAAACTGTCTTAGGGAAGCTGATCTGCGTGTTTGTCGTCCTCACCAGGGTATTGACCTGACTGCAGTTTGGTGTCGTAACAGGCTTCAGTGGGCAATGCTCACCTTCGATGGCCACTGGCTTGCTGTAGACGTGTGCTCTTCACGGATGAATCCCGGTTTCAACTGTACCAGGCAGATAGCGTGTATGGCGACATGTGGGCAAGCGGTTTACTGATGTCAACTTTGTGAACAGAGTGCCCCATGGTGGCGGTGGGGTTATGATATGGACATGCATAAGCTARGGACAATGAACACAATTGCAATTTATCGATGGCAATTTGAATGCACAGAGATACCTTGACAAGATCCTGAGGCCCATTGTCATGCCATTCCAGGGCTTGACATTAACATTTGTTGTCACTTGTCCTTTGGACAAGTAGGACATATTTTTTTACTTGCTGAAAAGCTGAAGTCACTTATCCCAACAACAAAAAAAGGTCTGGAACACCATCGGCCAAAAGAGTGACTGAAATAAGTGACGTACATAGGAGGGATCTGAAATAATTTTATGCGCTTGCCCATAGACAATGTTATCCTTCCCTAGCAGCCATCCAAAATAACGTAGAAAAAAGGTACAACAAAAAAGTGACTGCTACGCATTTGGCTGGCATGCCACAGGAGGGACGAAAGGAATCATGACATTGATCAAATATATTTAGTGGACTCGAATCTTTTCGAATGGCTTATTCCACTCTGGGGGAGCTGTGGCACGAAAGAGATGTGTATTAGCTTAGGCCCATCTGTGCCGAAGCTCACAGATGGCGCGAGTGACAGTCAAAGTGCATCGCTGGCTGTGCGGTCTTGTGCCGAGTTGTAAATCATCATGGGCTGCAGAGCAACTCTGCTGTCCTCAACTTGATAATTATATTCCCATTTTCCCCCTTACCCTTCGCTCTTATTAYGCCTAAGCTACTATACGTGTTGTAGTAGGTTGCACATTGCTAGAATAATATGAAAAAGGGCATCGGCCAACTACCCATTTCTTTCATTAGCATTCCTCAGCTGTAGCCTAAGTTCTTTTGATTCCTCATTTGATTTCGCCATCTTGGTATTGTTTGCTCAATGTCACTTTTGGCCTAAAATATGTCATTCAAAATAAATTGTGAACGATAATAGCATAGACTCCAACTTTGATAATTATTCCCATTTTAAAAGCTGCAAGCTTTAGGACATTAAACAGTTCATTAGAATAGCTTAGAAAATACTCAACTTTAATTTGTCTTAATGCTTTTATGTTTTTTCAGTTAGTAAGATAAGGCTTTTGGTCGTTTGGTTCGCAATGGCAAGGAAGGACGCATCAACTGTAAGGTTTGTTCAAATTTCTCATTTGATTTTTACATCTTGCTTTTGTTTCTTCTCTCTCATTATTACCTTTGGCCTCCCATGTTTTTTGGTTATTCAAAAACAACTTAACTTTCTGAGATTGAATCTAACAGTCCTAGGCTTTCATTGTTTGATCATGAAATTGAACATGCATTAAACTGAAAGATTGGCTTAATAGGCCAAGTCATATTCAAATATATATTATTCTCTTGCTTTGTGTAAATATAACAATTGAAATGGGATATAGCAAATAGTAATATAGGCAATTTACTCAGAATGTCAACCATTCAGCCGCCGCCTGATTCAATTCTGATCGGAATAATTGTTTGATGTTGTGGTTTTTCAACTTGTCCATTTGGAAATCTACATTCTGGTTGTCAGACTATTTTACTTACCCCCGGGTAAGCAGATTAAGTTTTATGTCGAGCCCTGCATTCAACCACTGCCATCACCTCATGTTTCAGCATGGTAATGTACGGCCCCATGTCGCAAGGATCTGTACACAATTCCAGGAAGCTGAAAATGGCCTGCACACTTACCAGACATGTCACCCGTTGAACTTGTTTGGGATGATCTGAATTGACGTGTATGACAGCATGTTCCAGTTCCCGCCAATATCCAGCAACTTCGCACAGCCATTGAGTGGGACAACATGCCACTATCAACAGCCTGATCAACTCTATGCAAATGAGATGTGTTGCACTGCATGAGGCAAATGGTGGTCACACCAGATACTGACTAATTTTTTTATCCACGTTGCTACTCTTTTTTTTTTAAGGCATCTGTGACCAACAGATGCCTATCTGTATTCCCAGTCATTTGAAATCCATAGATTAGGGCCTAATGAATTTATTTCAATTGACTGATTAACTTATATGAACTGTAACTCAGTAAAATCTTAGAAATTGTTGCATGTAGCATTTATATTTTTGTTCAGTGAAAATAGGCAACATACATTGCAAAAAAGGCTGGCTATCCCAAATGATTGACATGCCTGAAAGCCAATCAGATTGACTTTTCCAACCAATAAGGGTGCTTGGACGCAATGCAGGGCAATGCCCTCGACACCTCAAGTTAGCAAGTGTTAACTGTTCACATGCCGTTTCCTAACTAAGTGTTGTGTGCGTCCATTGCAATAAGTGTAGTATCATTATTATTGCTACACGTGTGTTTGAGTATGTCTAGCATACTCAATACTGTATTAGCATTGTTTATATTATATGCATGCTATAGCTGCAATATGTTTATATCTGCAATATGTATAGCCTTGTGTTAATTGTGTAGTAGCTAGTACCAGTCTACAGATTCTAGAAGTTCCCAGAATGTTCCAGCTCTTTCTGTGCACCAGCACAGGCGCAGTAGCCCTAAATTAATATCTCAGCCAGGCCAGCTATAAAACTCCATTGCCTTAGGTCTTCTACCTCTGCCCATGTATATTCTTTAATGATGTCTAGATGCTATACAATGGGATTCATTCATGTTTATATTATGCCACAGGTTGCTCATCTGCTTGTTATATTACACATGTACATTTATCTTAGTATATTCTAATGATTGTATTGTTTCCCCTTTTAGAACCACACAAAAAATATAAGACGAAGAAGAATGGAATCATCTATGCTATGTTTGCGTGTGGTGGTGACCTAGTGTTGAGTATGGGCCTCAACATCATGTTCTGACCAGACAGCACTATAGTGGGCAGATCTTAGTGAATTAGTTTAAGTGTAATAGCAGGTGAGGAGATCCAGCTGGACGTTTTTTCATGGTCCTAGTTTTCACTGAATTTAGTGACCCAACAGGCAGATAGCGTGTAGCGTTACAATTGGTGTAAAAATCTATCCATGTCAACAATGTCTGACTCTGAAATTAAATGTTTTATCTGTCTATTCTCCCTTTTGTTATAATAGGTGTCAAATCAATAACTCGTCATATAAACAAGATACTGTGGCATTAGGCAAGGCCTCACCAGACTGAACAGGGAGCGATTGTATTGTGGTCAACCCGTGCAGAACCTTTCTATAAGGCCACCACTGGTTGTCTCACCTTGTCTGGCCCACGAAAGACAGGACCAGCATATCGTCTGTCTCTCTCCCAGCCTCTGAACGAAGGGGCCACAAACCTGGCAGGACAACAAAAAATATGAGGGAAAATAAACATCAAGTGTTCCACAGAACTAGAAAACAAGCAGCATTATTAGCTAGGTGGTGTTTCATTAGTGCAAAAAACAGAAAATGTTGTTTCGCAACAGAAAACAAGAATGAGCTTCTTATTTGGACTACTATTGGATTAGGTCCAGGTAGTCCATCCCGGTTTTAGTCTGTTTTCTTCCATTTCGCTGCCTGGTGAACAGGACCCTGAACTAGAAAAGGAGTCAACGAGGTAGCTTGATTGATCCGTGCCCACAGTCCTTGTGGGCCACGGCAGTTTCTCAAGGTTTTCATTCTCCATCTGGGCCTCATTGATTAGCCAAGTAAACAATTTGCTTCTCACCAGCGTGTTCATGAGTATGTGGCCAATGCCTGGGACCATAAACAATTTTTTAAAACAACAATCAAAAACAGAAATAATTAGACAGATGCAAACAATATGGAGAAAATCCCACTGAAGCCCCATTTCCATTGGCACTTTGAAGTCAACCCAGGTTGGGCTGGCCTTGATGGGTTAGCTCAAAATGGATTTCAACTGCCTTCAGAAATGAAAAATTATGTCAAGTTGCAAGGAAGCCAATATGTGACTGCAGCTGGCATCGCTAATATTGCTAGCTAGCAAGATGTTGAAGAATTTAATTCACCATGTTGTAACTAACATTATCCCATACACCTGCCAGTGCCAGCCAGACTCAGAGCCATGTATTTAGCTTGCTGAAGTTAGCTAGGTAGCTAAACAGGCTAGCCTCTTAGAATGTAGATTTCTACCTAAATAGACATAACCAAAAGTAACTGCTATTCATGTGTAATTACATGATTATGACAAGCCAAAACATGGTAAATTTGGACAGATGACATCTGGGATAGTATTAGGAAATTATCAGAAGATAGGAGTTACAAGCACACACAAAATACATGTTTTTGTTTGAAAGTAATATTTCATTGACAATAAGAGAATTATTGATGTATCCCTAAACCGCTCCAAAGTGGCATATACCTGTAAATTAGATAATTCCAATGAGYTTACATATTTGCAATTCCTAAAATTTGTATTTGTTCAGTATATCATTTTTTTTACCATATCAACCTCTCTCAAACATTGTGGTGGTGTCGGGGGGATATACAGGGGATATCCAAGGGTTTATCATATTTTTCAAGCGCAAAGATAGTCACTCGGGGGGGACATTCGGTGTTGCCATTAAGTCATACATCAGATAACATTGGCAATAGGCTACATTTTTTCCTACCAACCTAAGGATTAACGTAGCTATAGCTCAAACACAGACCAAATCGAAGCTTATCCTGTAAGATGATTGCTGTTTGGTGAAAATGTTGTGTAAAATAAAATTTAAAAGTGCGACTCTGGGCTGGTGATCAATAACAGAAGGTCACATGCAGACAAATAAGACATCCTCATGATCTGTGGAGTCCCAGCTTTCGGTGTGAATCAAAGCATACCGTGTTAATTTTGTTTATGCTTCACAACACTAACCGGAAAGTAGGTAGCAGCCATCTTGAAATCAGGTCATCGGCTCGGTCTGCCCATATATGGTAGTAAAATCACACCAAATATTTTAACAAACAGATCAAGATACTAAGCTTTCCGCAGACACCCTGCCTTTGCAGATAGGGGCTACCGTTCTCATACCAGACTGAATTGAATGAAAACATATATATAATATGGGGAAGTTACATTTAAGCTAGCTTAATTCCTACCTTGCTTGCCATGGCATTGGCTATTAGCTAGCTAACCAAGCAAACCAGACGGGTTTGATATGATGTAGCTAACGAGCATTCAATACGACCTGGTCAGCAAAAATTCCTGCTATCTCACGTTAGCTAGTAAGTTTCAACTGATTCGCGAGCAAATGAGTTAGCTAGCTAGCATTCTAGGGCTGAGTGTTCTTATAAACATTTGTGTAGTACAAAAATGTATGAAGGATCCAGCTATTGTGGTAACTCGTGTCATGTCTGACTACTACAGGACTGCTTGTCCATGGGCAAGCTAACAGCAACAAGCCCAGACAAGCTAGCTGAATGTTGTGTCAGCATCCAGCAGTGATACGCTTGGGGGTTGTACAGTAATGGTGTCACCATCCTGGATTCTAATTGAGCTAGCACCAGTTGTGAAATTGGGCTGCGCTGGCCTGGGTTTCCCTCCACCCAGCTCGAATTTGAGAATTTCATTTAAGCCATCTTGAATTTGGCCCTAGTGTATCAGAGGTAGAGGGACTAACCATATATTTCTTATACCAATCCAACTCCTTCAGCTCTGTCTAGGGGATAAGGGCTAGGGGTCGATTGGGTATTGGTCCAGAGAGAGCAGCAGCCTCCTCTTTTCCGAGGGCCTAYAAGCCCTCCTACTGACCTTTGATTCCTGGCAGGTCGATGCTGGCGTGCTCGTGGATCCCAATGCCATTCCGGATGATCCTGAGGGAGCCCTCCTTAAACGCTCCGGAACAGGTGACCAGCTGGCCCTGTCCCTGTCTCTCCAGGTCCACTACACACATGTCCACGATGGGCCCCAGGTTGGTGAAGGTCTCCATCACCGCCACGTACGACCCTGAGTCGTTACTGTCCACATTGAGCTGGAAGGGGGGGGGGGGGACAACTCTAGATAAACAACAAGTGGACTATTGATGTCCACCGCCCAGCACAGAAAAAAATTGTGAGGCATGCTTATCCTTTCTTAAACTCTTAKATTTCAAAGCTGGTTTGATCTGTACCTTTCGATTACTGAGTGATGGCCATCATCCCCTTGGTTGTCTACAAGTGCTATAAAACACTCTACCATACTCAAAAAGCACCTTGTAAAACCAGTTTCCTGGAATTGTTTTCTTCTCATTTGTCTTTGTTAAAATCAACACTTCCTGGGGTTCCTGGGGTTACATTCATCGAGGTGTTTTCTATGTGACCAGTCCAACCTTACCTTGACCAACTGGGAGTCACCCAGTCTGGAACCAACAAACACCACACCGTTGTCTAGGTAGGTCAAGCACTCTGCAATGGACGTCTGCAAGGGAGGGAGGGAGGGTCGCACATAGACATTACTCTTCAGTAGGGTTGTATAAAAGGATGTTTTGTTAACTAGTAAATAGCAGCCTACAGCAGTGTGTTTAAATCATTTCTAACTTGTTAACAATTTCTGATAGTTCGTTTTTGCAACTATGTGGGTTTTAGCTTGCTTGAGCCTGCTAACTGAGGAGTGTTAATTCATATATTTCCATGTTTCATTTTAAAACATTTCTGGTAAAGGAGTTGTTTAATCTAACTGCTTAACTAAACTCCGCAACAAAAAACGTCCTCTCACTGTCAAGTGCGTTTATTGTCAGCAAACTTAACATGTGTAAATATTTGTATGAACATAAGATTCAACAACGGAGACATAAACTGAACAAGTTCCACAGACATGTGACTAACAGAAATTGAATAATGTCCCTGAACAAAGGGAGGGGTCAAAATCAAAAGTCAGTATCTGGTGTGGCCACCAGCTGCATTAAGTACTGAAGTGCATCTCRTCCTCGAGGACTGCACCAGATTTGCCAGTTCTTGCTGTGAGAAGCCACAGGTGCATGTCCATTAATTGTTTATGGTTCATTGAACAAGCATGGGAAACAGTGTCTAAACCCMTTACAATGAAGACCTGTGAAGCTATTTGGATTTCTACGAATTATCTTCGAAAGACAGGGTCCTGAAAAGGGGACGCTTCTTTTTTTGCTGAGTTTATTCATCTTTACATGGAATTGTATTTGTTTTTTTAACTCAAAAAAAAAAGGAAAATGCCATGGGCACTATCTGATGTGTGGAAACATTCAACTGCAGCTAATGTAGAAGGAAAAGCTGTGTACATTTGCAAATTRTGTGCCAAATCATGTGTGAAGAATCCAACAAAGATACAGTATCTGGCCAAGTTGCATAAAGTTCCCTCAGTGCTCACAACCTCATACAAAAGTCCCTCCACTTCTATTCGAGATAAAAAATAATGAACCACACACCTTATCGATAGAAACGTCCTCCTGGAATCATAGTTGTTTTTTTTTACTCAATGGAAGAACGTAGTCAGAGAAATGCTGATGAATGTCTTGCTCGAGCTGTGTATGCAACTGGTTCACCTCTGATGCTCACAGGCAATGTGTATTGGAAGAGATTTCTGAATGTTCTTCGCCCAGAAATGCTTATCTACTCATTTGCTGGATGCAGAGTTCAACTGAGTTCAAGTGATCAAGGTCAAGCAAACCATCTCTGATGGGTGGTCGAATGTTCGTGGGCAAGGAATAATAAACTACATCATGTCCACCCCTCAACCAGTATTCTACAAGAGCATACAAGGGACAACAGACACACCTGTCTCTACATTGCAGGTGAGCTGAAGGCAGTCATCAATAACCTTGGACCACAGAAGGTATTTGCACTGGTGGCAGACAATGCTGTGAACATGAAGGCTGCTTGGTCTAAAGTGGAGGAGTCCTACCCTCACATCACACCCATTGGCTGTGCTGCTCATGCATTGAATCTGCTCCTCAAGGACATAATGGCACTGAAAACAATGGATACAGTCTACAAGAGAGCCAAGGAAATGGTTAGGTATGTGAAGGGTAACCAAGTTATAGCAGCAATCTACCTCACCAAGCAAAGTGAGAAGAATAAGACCACCACATTGAAACTGCCCAGCAACACCCGCTGGGGTGATGTTGTTATCATGTTTGACAGTCTCCTGAAAGGGAAGGAAATTACCATATCACAAATGACCAAGAAATGACCATATCACAGTCTGCCAATATGGACAGCCCCATCAAGAGGATCCTCCTGGATTATGTATTTTGGGAGAGAGTGATAAGCAGCCTGAAACCTATAGCAGTAGCCACTGCACGGATTGAGGGAGACAATGCCATCCTGTCTGATGATCAGACTCTGCTTGCAGATGTAAGAGAAGAAATCTGTACTGCCCTGCCCACTTCACTGTTGCTCCAAGCAGAGGAAACTGCAGTTCTGAAATGCATCAAAAAGCACGAAGACCTCTGCCTGAAGCCCATACACGCCGCAGCGTACATGTTGGACCCCAAGTATGCTGGCAAGAGAATCCTGTCTGGTGCAGAGATCAACAAGGCCTATGGTGTCATCACTACCGTGTCTCGCCACCTTGGCCTGGATGAGGGCAAGGTTCTTGGCAGCCTGGCGAAGTACACTTCCAAACAAGGGCTTTGGGATGGAGATGCAATATGGCAGTCGTGCCAACATATCCCATCAGCCACCTGGTGGAAGGGACTTTGTGGATCTGAGGCTCTTTCCCCTGTTGCCTCCATCATCCTCCAAATCCCACCAACATCAGCCGCCTCAGAGCGCAACTGGTCCTTGTTTGGGAACACACACACCAAAGCACGCAACATGCTGACCAATACAAGTGTTGAAAAATGTGAGGCTTTTTGAGCCTGACAACGAGCCATCCTCAACAAGGTTGGAAAGTGACAGTGAAGATGAGGTGTCAGAGTCTGATGTTCAAGAGGAGGACATTGAGGAGGTCCAGGGAGAAGACATGGAAGCCTGAGAGGAAGACACCCAAAGCTTTAGTTTCTAGACTATAATTTTACAGATGTTGAAAACGTTTTTTGGGTGATGCGATGGATCATTGGGAATCATTCAATATTCCCTTTCTTTTGTTGTTCAGTGATATCATCCCATGTGAAAAGTCAACTCATTTAATTAAGTTAAATTCGGAACTAAATGGTTTTGTTTATATTGGAAGGATTTAATCATTTGCAATTATGTCTCCATATGATATGGTAAATATATCCAAAGCAAAAAACATCTACACTTAAATGGTATTAATATTAATTTATATATATTTCCGTTAATTCCCATGGAAAGTTTCCACCTCTGAATATTCCCCAAAATGTGCAACCCTACTCTTCAGCCCATCTCATATTATCAACTTACAAAAAGGGCCTGGTGTACACTCACATATTTTTTACAATACACACTGAAGGATCATTCTGCCATTGAGACTCAGTTGTGTAATGTGAATGTCAAATAGGCAAGAAGAAAAGGGAAAGAGAGTTCAAAAGGMACATCATTGAAAGCAAGATGAGACGACTGAGCCAGATAAAAAAAGAAGAGATCAGAGGGAGACAGAAAAACCAAGAGACATCAGAGAGAGCAAGAGAGAAGGCTTTCTATGGAGAGAAGAACAAACGACATAAGTTGAGATGAAATGAGAGACCACACAAAAGAGAAAACAACCAGAAACACAGAGGGAGACAGATCACAAGAAAGAGAGGGAGACAGCAGGCCTACTACAACACATACCTCTCCGAGCAGCTCGACGCGGAGGTCCTTGAGCACCACGGCCCCGTCCATCAGCTCCTCTTTCTCCAACAGCAGCATAAACAGGCGGCCCTCCATGTCCCCCAGCAGGTAGCGCGAGCCGTTGGGGTCCACGCGGTTGTGACATACGATGGTGCTTTGCTGTTGGGGGCGGGGGTGGGGGGGGGGTTTGCAGAATATGAGGGGAGTGTCCCTCTGTTCTATGTAAAGAGCTCTGAGCATCTGGAGAAGTGCAGCCTTCTATATCCAATTCATCATTGCTATCAAGCTGCAAGACGCTGGAAAACAGTTGAAAGCCTCTGCATTGTGTTGATTTACGTTGATCTTACCTTGATGGTGGGAGGCGCAATGGCCAAGTATTTATCCCCGTTGTGGTAGGTGATGGATTCTTGTCCAATGATTATAGCGCCTCCAAATGGTTCTGGGACTGAAATAGACAAATACATAAACCACCACGTAAATCAACCAACAAGGGAATCACATTCAAATACGCTATAAGAAGAAGTAGAAAAAGCAGAAGAGGACCCTTGGGCGCTGCAGTTCCAGTGGAAATTATCTTTAAACACTAATTTAAGAGTTTTGAACATCAGAATAAAGTAAATCTCATGAGCATTGGACCAGGGCCCCGACGATCATTGTCTAACCCTGCCTGGATATTCTATCTCCTCACCTGGGATGACCATAGAAGCCTCAGCCTCCACGTTRTCCTGTTTCCACGGCCCCTTGTTGAACTCCTTCTCCCTCAGCGACACCTCATAGGTCTTCACATGCCGTCCCTGAGGGTCCTACAGCACACAAACAAAATCAGACTGACACCCTCGCAGATATTCATGCAACATTTCTGTTAACTAAAGCACACATTCCCCCTTTCACCGGGCATGCACTACTGTCTCATATACACATCCCCRCTGACTGCCCAATATTCTTTCAAACAGCATCATATTCCTAGTCTTGCATTCTCTCAACTCCTCCTCAACCATCCCCCCAAAACACACCCATTTAAATGCATAGACACAACCATTCCAACATTGTAACCCTTTCATCCACCACTTCCTACCCGTCCCTAACCCACCCTATTTTACCTGCACCCCTCCCTACCTGATAGATGAAGCAGACTGTGGGCGCCTGACAGCCGTACAGGAAGTGGACGTCGATGACCTGCAGCTCCTCCAGGCGGATGTTGAAGGCCTTGAGTTCTCGGTTCTCCCGGTCCAACGGGATCACCTTGAATAGGCCGTCGTACAGCCGCAGGCCGATCATGCGGCACTCAGGGTCTACAATGCCAATGATGCCTGTCTCCGAGGGACGCCCGATGCGGTCCTATGKAAAAATAAARAAGTTGGTCAAGTAAGAGGCGTTTCACGGCATCCTATTGTTTCAGTCTGCAGAGTATTCCTGTTGTAGTTTTGCAGAACATATACCTTGATCTCCATCAACAGCTCAAAGACACTGGCTATTCGCATATATATATTTTTTTCTACCTGCACGTTGCCGTGGGCGCGGGTGATGATGTCGATGCTCTCGCCGTTCTGTTTGTACTCCAGGATGCAAGCGTTGTATTTGGCCGTGAGAATGAACAGCAGATCCTTGCTTTCYCCCTGCAGTCAAAACAGACAAAAAGTTCCTCTCCATTGAAAACATACGTCCGACGTTCAATTTCGGCATCGGCAGAAGTTTACAACTTGTATGGCAGTTACAGAAAGAAACCTGGGTCTTGTTAAGAGGGGCACACKGTAGTGGAACCTTTTGCAACGTAAAACATAATTCTGTGTTCTTATTGAGARCACGAGTGGCGCAGCGGTCTAAGACACTGCATCTCAGTGCTTGAGGCTTCACTACAGACACTATGGTTAAAATCCAGGCTGTATCACAACCGGCCATGATTGGGAGTCCCATAGGGCAGCGCACAATTGGCCCAGCGTRGTCTGGGTTTGGCCGGTGTAGGCCGTCATTGTAAATAAGAATMTGTTCTTAACTGACTTGCCTAGTTAAATAAAGGTTAAATAAAATAAATAAATAAAAGTTCATGCAGTACCTCCTTGTTTCAAAATGTTTTCTCTCTACTGAATATGACCCAGCTTTGAAATGACTAACATGCACACACAAACATACAGGTAGTAGACTCACCTTTGGCCTGAAGAGCTCCATGACAGCAATCTTGCCGTACATGCCCACCTCTTTGACGGGCCGGAGCCCTTCCGCTGTGACCACATAGATCTCCAGGCGTGTGTTTTTGGCAATGAGCAGATTCAGGTCCTCGGCAGAAGTAAAGTGGCCTGGGGAAGAGAGGGTGGTCTAGTCAGTCAGACTAACTTTTTCTAAGAGCTAAATTAGTAGTTATTGGAGTGCCTTCCAGCTTTCTGTATGACTAGCAGATTTTTTATTTAACTAGGCAAGTCTACGCAATATTTTTATTTATTTCCCAATCTCCTTCCTGTATATTGAAAATGCTAATTTCTGGAATTCAAGTATTTGTTTTTCTATGTACTAGCAATACAACTGGCATACTTTTCTAGCTAYGCAGATAATTTTTACTCAAAATATGCACTAAGGTGACAACACTGCATAGACAGTGTGATTTTAAAATAATAATATGGGATTTGTTAGTCAGTGTCAGAATGCCTTAAATTAAGTTGTTTTTAATCACACGTGATTTTAACCTAAAAAGTAATACATTGAATAGTTTGCTAGCTATCGCCAACATACTTGCAATCAAAGAAATGCAGGCAGTTAAAGGCTAAGTAAATGTCCTTACATTCGTAACTATGCAGACTGTCCATGACTATAACATTATACATTTGCCAATTTATTATTTAGGTGGACATATTGACTGGCACTGCAGTGGCCTGCCTGCTACCTGTGTAATTTAGCAACACTGAAGCTCAAAACCTGTCTGAGATTCTTGGCCAACTGATAAACAAGAAGGTAATAGTAATCCAAACAAATTGACATCAGACAACTGAAGATAGCTAGCATTAGCTTCAAAACATCCTGGCTGCGCAAGAGCACACACTGGCTCGTGCCATTTTGTGTTCACTTGATTGACAATTGATTGCTAGCTATATGATATCAGTCGAGCGAAACCACATGTCCCATACTGTGCATGGTTAATAAACATTGAACAAAGCCTTTATCAATGGACTTGATCAACTTGCTGGCGAAACAATTTCAAGGGGCCTGCAGGTGCCTGTAGCTTGGCTTCTCGCGCGGGAGCTTGCTAGTGGATGAGGTCGCTACGACATGTTGGTGCGCGAGCTAACAAGAATAACATAATTACCAGTGATGCAGGCATTGACTGCCGTCGGTTTCTGCGCTGTTACCACGTAATTATAAGACATGGCGTTCAAATACAGAATAAGAACACCAGCGAAATCGTATCAGTTCTTCTCAAGTGTTGAAACCATGGATATAAATAATAAAAAAAACWAGCGGAAGTGGATTGCTAAAAACTAGATATATTTACTTTCACAGCGCCCCATGTGGCTCGAAAGTCGATTTGTCGTTGTCGGTGCATTGCCCTTCTGCATTGGACAGAAGAGGAGATTGTCATAATTTATATTATTTGGCTTACCCCTCTGTAATAGGACGTTTTTTCACATGAAATACTGTGTTGCAATGCTTTGCTCATCAGTGTTTTAAATTGTCAACCTCAGCAGCAGAAAGCCAAGTGACTGATGAAGAGGACTAGAGATCTTTCAGAGCCATGGCATTGTTGCTCACGGTTGATCAAGCAAAATGCCCTTGTAAGAGACACTTAATCTACTTACTGTATCAATCAAAATCGATAATGGTCAAAATGGCAGGCATTCTAGTACTGTGTGTGTGCACATGCATGCGTTTAKATTTTTTWACATTTATTTCACCTTTATTTAACCAGGTAGGCTAGTTGAGAACAAGTTCTCATTTGCAACTGCGACCTGGCCAAGATAAAGCATAGCAATTCGACACATACAACAACACAGAGTTACACATGGAATAAACAAAACATACAGTCAATAATACAGTAGAACAAAAGAAAACAAAAAGTCTATATAAAGTGAGTGCAAATGAGGTAAGTTAAGGCAATAAATAGACCATGGTGGCGAAGTAATTACAATATAGCAATTAAACACTGGAATGGTAGATGTGCAGAAGATGAATGTGCAAGTAGAGATACTGTGTGGCAAAGGAGCAAGATAAATAAATAAATACAGGATTAGGTAGGTAGATAGATGGCTGTTTTACAGATGGGCTATGTAGAGGTGCAGTGATCTGTGACTGCTCTGACAGCTTGGTGCTTAAAGCTAGTGTGGAGATATGAGATCTCCGATTCAGAGATTTTTGCAGTTCGTTCCAGTCATTGGCAGCAGAGAACTGGAAGAGACCAAGAGGAGGATTGCTTTGGGGGTGACCAGTGAGATAATACCTGCTGGAGCGAGTGCTACGAGTGGGTGCTGCTATGGTGACCAGTGAGCAGAGATAAGGCGGGGCTTTACCTAGCAGAGACTGGTAGAAACCTGGAGCCAGTGGGTTTGGCGACGAAGTATGAAGCGCGAGGGCCAACACAACGAGAGCGTACAGGTCGCAATGGTGGTTAGTGTATGGGGCTTTGGTGACAAAACGGAGGGCACTGCTGATAAGACTGCATCAAATTGTGAAGTAAGTGTGAGGCTATTTTATAGATGACATCACCGAAAGTCATGGATCGGATAGAATGGTCAGCTTTTTACGAGGTATGGTTGGGCAGCATATGAAGGATGCTTTTTGCCAAATAGAGAGCAACATTCTACGATTTAATTTTGGATTGCAATGCCTAATGTGAGTCTGGAAAGGAATTGCAGATCTAACCAACACCCAGGTTATTTAGTTTGTCCACGATTCTAAGTCAGAGCCTCCAGAGTACGTAATGCTGGACGTGGCGACAGTGTGGCAGTGATCCAAAACAAAGCTTTAGTTTAACTTGCGTTTAAGAGCCAGTATGACCACGGAAGAAGTTCGTATCATTAAGCTCGTCTGGAGGAGTTTAACACATCCAAAGAGAGCCAAAGTATACAGAATGTGTCGTCTGCGAAGGGATCAGAGCCATCACCACATGCAAGAGCAACATCAAATATCGTATAAGAGAGAAGAGAGTCGGCCCTAGAATTGAACCCTGGGCAACACCCATAGAGACTGCAGCAAGGTCCGACAACAGGCCCTCCATTGACACACTGAACTCATCAGAGAAGTAGTTGTAAACCAGCGTGCGCAAATCATGAGAAAACCAAGGTGCGAGTCTCCAATAAAAGTGGTGTCGACAGAGTCGAAACCTTGCCAGGTTCATTGGGAATAAACTAAAAGGTCCCTATGCCCCACGTAATGTTTTATGATGGCGGTTTAATGTAGGCCTTAGCGTGGCTGACTGTGTCACCCCATGACCCTCCTGAAAACCAGATTGCATAGCAGAAAGTATGGTGGAGACTTCGAAATGGTCGGCTATCTGTTTAACTTGGCTTCGAAAAGACTTAAGAAAGACAGGGTAGTAGAACTATAGGTCGTATCAGTTTGTTCTAGGAGTGTCACCACCTTTGAAGAGGGGATGAACCCGGCAGCGCTGTATCCAATGTTGGAATCTCAGACGATACGAAAAGAGAGGTTGAACAGGCTATAATAGCGTTCAACAAATGCCACAGTAATTTTAAGAAAAGAGGTCCAATTGTCTAGCCTGGCTTAGGCCATATGCATCTTTGTTCTTTCAGACCATCAGCTATCTGGATTTGGGTGAAGGAGAAATGTGGGAGCATTGGCGGTTCTTGTGAGAGGGTGCCGTGCAGTTGACTGGGTAGGGTAGCTAGGTTAGAAAGCATCGGCCAGCCGTAGAGGAGATGCTTATGAAATTCTCAATTATACCGGATTTATCGGTGGTAAACAGTGTTTCCTAGCCTCAGAGCAGTGGGCAGCTGGAGGAGTGCTCTTATTCTCCATGGACTTTAGTGTCCCAGAACTTTTGAGTTAGTACTACAGGATGCAAATTTCTGTTGAAAAAGCTAGCCTTACTTTTCTAACTGCCTGTGATATTTGTTCCTAACGTTCCTGAAAAAGTGCATATCACGGGGCTATTCGATGCTAATGCAGAACGCACAGGGATGTTTCTTGTGCTGGCAAGGGCAGACAGTCTGGAGTGAACCAAGACTATATCTATTCCTAGTTCAATTTTTTGAGTTGGGCATGCTTATTTAAGATGGTGAAGGAATGCACTTTTAAAGAAATAGCCAGCATCATCTACTGACGGATAGTCAATGTCATTCCAGATACCCCGGCCAAGTTGATTAGAAAGGCCTGCTCGCAAAAGTGTTTTAGGGAGTCGTTTGACAGTGATGAGGGGTGGTTCGTTTGGTCGCAGACCCATTACAGATGCAGGCAATGAGGCAGTGATCGCTGAGATCTTGAATGAAAACAGCAGGTGTATTTGGAGGGCGAGTTAGTTAGGATGACATCTATGAGGGTGCCCGTGTTTACGGATTTGGGGTTGTACCTGGTAAYTTCATTGATKATTTGTGTGAGATTGAGGGCATCAAGCTTAGATTGTAGGATGGTACGGGTGTTAAGCATGCCCCAGTTTAGGTCACCTAGTAGCACGAGCTCAGAAGATAGATGGGGGGGGGAAATCAATTCACATATGGTATCGAGGGCACAGCTGGGGGCAGAGGGAGGTCTATAGCAAGCGGCAACAGTGAGAGACTTGTTTCTAGAAAGGTGAATTTTTAGAAGTAGAAGCTCAAATTGTTTGGGTACAGACTTGGATAGTAATACAGAACTCTGCAGAGTATTTTTGCAGTAGATTGCAACACCGCCCCCTTTGGCAGTTCTATCTTGGCGGAAAATGTTATAGTAAGGGCGTATGGGAAGAGCGGGGAGGGGACCACAAGTAGACTAGAGCCATTGGCCTCACGCGGGAAAGCATGCTGACGCGAGAGAGGGAACGCCCACTTACACAGACAGGAACCTTGACTATTTTTCCAATTGTAAACTGCTTGAGTAAGACATCTTGGTTTATCCACCATCCTTGCTGACACCCTCATAAACACAGGGCTTTCAGTGACATCACTGCTGTCAAAAACACTGACCTGTGGGCTGTAGGCTAAAGACTCAATCCCTGATTAATCCCAGGTATAAAAATAGATCCCTGTCTGTGGCTCTATGAAAGCAAGCATGTGTATGGTGTATTGTTGTGTACATTTACTGTCGAYCACTATTTATGGGGTGGGTTAGGAGAGATGTGGTATTAAATTGACTGAAACATCCAGTTTTTTCTTCGGTAATATACAGACTCTGARGTAGGTCTTTAGTCCCCTATTCTGATAAATACTGTATCTGCACAGCATACATTCTGTTCACCCAAATTGTTTTTGGAGATTTTGCATGTGACTGTCTAACGGTTTGTCTTTTTCCATGTGTAAATCCAGTGTATAGGGTCATAAAAAAAGGTAATCTCATTCACAATGCCGAGAGCTTGTGACGTAAATTGATGTGTCACATAAATGTGTGCTTATGCTGAGTGCATGTGATATAGGATTAACATTGGAAGTATTTACTGAAAGGGATACTGAGCACAGACAGTGTGTATCAGTGTATGCACTGTCTGGGTTTTGTTTATTACATTTGTACAAAAAGCAGGAAAAAAGTAAGCATTTTAAACACATAAAACATTGTTTTTCTTTCCAGTCATCTTCACACAAAAAATCTGGCACACAAACTCAAATCAAAAACTCAAATCATCCTACAAAACAACAAAGATAATAATTAAATTGATAGCTAAATGACACAGACAAACGCAGTCACAAGGTTACACAGTGTGAAAAAAAAAATATACAACTTGTTGTCAATGTCACATCAAACTATGAGTTCTCAAATTTTAGCATCACAGTCATCTTGGTTTAACATTCTGTCCATTAATCAAGGCCCTAAACCAGTTTGCCTCTTACAGTACATCTGGCTTGCCATGCAAAGTTACTTGCAGAATCTCATTTTTCACCCTTCTTGTTAAAGTTTACCCATGTCTTCCCTCCATATAAGCCCATGCCTGTGCACTGTAGCGTCTATTTCAGCTCTGCACGTAGCAGTGTCTCTCTGTGTCCGGGGGAAATGGAGGGGTCAATTTTGGATCTGTCCATTCCAGTTTAATCTCCACACACTGCTCTTTGCTCACTGGCGGGCCCTGGCATTGGCAAAGGCATCTCTGAGCCAAGGCGAGTCTTCATAGAGCCGAGGGTCACCCAGGTACTCTGTGGTGCGCTTGTAGAAGTAGTAGTACAACACGGACGCTGCACACAAACACACATCACKKARSAAWGAKWMAKMMAAMTRYMTTMMMWWWSAYAKAYYAKAYKKAKRAWAKAWRKWKTRKWCRWAWRKYWWMAMYAYYWAAAMGYAAWMKAYATCKYWKCSYRKRSMCKKMSYWSYYRRWYSTWSSTACCTARRWKSRWKWKRAWATKAAMKYWSWGWYWGKMYMSTGSGTGTMSGTGRYTMTGTGRATYYCTGATGTAGTACTACKCARCTTCAAAAKGTATTTYCCATGTAGCACTGATCTCTACCTTATTTGATTRAATGAAGGCARRCAAGATGGATTGRGTRTCAGGCCTAAAAGYTTTCCTAAAATGRYTTTCAGTAAGTGTGTGARCAAAGACAGCCTCACCTATTCTTTGGAAGACAAAAAGCACTTGGAGACCATCAGTCCACACATAGCGGTTTGATTTTAGCCAGCGTAGATTCTGCAGAGATAGACACAACCCAATNTTGTCAATGTCACATCAAACTATGAGTTCTCAAATTTTAGCATCACAGTCATCTTGGTTTAACATTCTGTCCATTAATCAAGGCCCTAAACCAGTTTGCCTCTTACAGTACATCTGGCTTGCCATGCAAAGTTACTTGCAGAATCTCATTTTTCACCCTTCTTGTTAAAGTTTACCCATGTCTTCCCTCCATATAAGCCCATGCCTGTGCACTGTAGCGTCTATTTCAGCTCTGCACGTAGCAGTGTCWCTCTGTGTCCGGGGGAAATGGAGGGGTCAATTTTGGATCTGTCCATTCCAGTTTAATCTCCACACACTGCTCTTTGCTCACTGGCGGGCCCTGGCATTGGCAAAGGCATCTCTGAGCCAAGGCGAGTCTTCATAGAGCCGAGGGTCACCCAGGTACTCTGTGGTGCGCTTGTAGAAGTAGTAGTACAACACGGACGCTGCACACAAACACACATCACCAATGAAAGACTGAAGTAATTTGGTTTTGAAACAGAAAAGACAACAACTATAAATCCTCTTAACCAATTAGTAGATAAAGGGAATGAAAATCAGATCCATACGGCCCCTCAAGGGTCAACTTGGTACCTACCTACTACGCTATACAAATAAAGCGTGTGAGAGCTGTGTGCGTGTTGGTGCATGTGTGTATAACTGATGTAGTACTACACACCTTCAAAAAGTATTTACCATGTAGCACTGATCTCTACCTTATTTGATTTAATGAAGGCATTCAAGATGGATTGTGTCTCAGGCCTAAAAGGTTTCCTAAAATGTGTTTCAGTAAGTGTGTGACCAAAGACAGCCTCACCTATTCTTTGGAAGACAAAAAGCACTTGGAGACCATCAGTCCACACATAGCGGTTTGATTTTAGCCAGCGTAGATTCTGCAGAGATAGACACAACCCAATGCATCATTCAGTTTGAGGGATAGCATTCTTTCACTAAAACATATAATAAACCATAAATTGATAGTAAATGATAATACACATGTAATAAACAATTCTGAGTCCTACAGAAAACTTGAAATTCCATATCCACAAAGTAAAATATCTCTCACACATATCAGGTTAGTGGCAAATGTAATTTCCCCCTGTGGATTAATAAAGTATACTCTCATCTTATTTGTGGCTAGGAGTGAATCCACTTATGACAAAAGCTCAGTCATAGTTGGTTGTCAGGGAGTTTCCTGTACATCACAGCTCAGGCTAAATCCCCCAATTGCCTGTAAGAAAGATCAGTTCCTCTACAGTACATCTCTCAAACCTCAAATTCACTGAATGTTGATCGCCAGGCTATGAACAGATCCTATACCTTCACACACYTGCACATTTCTATAATAACTAGAAATCAGAACTATCCCCATGAAAATAGGCAAGACACACACTCACACACGCAGGCTTCACACATATATGCGCACATGCAGTATATACATGGACGTGCATTTGTCAGAAAGTGTGTAAGCTACATTATCTCTCTCACTCACACACATACAAAGGAAGGTCGTCAAGGACTCTAGTCAACTGAGCCACGGACTGTTCACTCTGTTACCACCTGGCAAGCAGTATCGGAGAATCGGGTCTCAGAACAACAGGCAGCTACTACCACCAGGCCATCAGACTGCTGAACAGCTAAACCCAGCTGTCTACCTGCACCTTAGAGACTATTTTCATCTCAGAGATGATCTGCACTTTAGAGATTATTTGCACTGACTACCCACACATCCAACCATTGCACAAAAACATACACAAACACATTCACACACCCACACAAACGTCACATTTTTACATTTGAGTCACTTAGCAGACGCTGTTATCCAGAGTAACTTACAGTTAGTGATGGTGGGACAACCACATATGGTGGGATAATCACATATCTCAGTCATGTGATTATATATATATATATATCTCAGTCACTCTGCAGTTCTATTAAATACTATTTATTCCACTGCTAGACCAAGTCCCTTCACTGCCCAATTTATATTTGTAAATGCAGAGTAATAATGGACTGTTT
Organism: Salvelinus sp. IW2-2015; assembly: GCF_002910315.2. NCBI lineage: Eukaryota > Metazoa > Chordata > Actinopteri > Salmoniformes > Salmonidae > Salvelinus > Salvelinus sp. IW2-2015. Next base: position 50,162,317 of record NC_036855.1, read on the forward strand.
TTACAATCTAATTTCCCCCCAACATCGGACACCCCTTAACTTCAGACACTCTCTAGCGGTTGGAGGATTAAATCACCTTGAGCTCAACATTTAAATGGACTGGAAAATAACAGTACGTTTTGCGACTAAGACACCCTTCTAGCTAGCTGACTACTGATTTTCATTGCAGTTTATGTAAGTTAAGTTAGGTTTTGAGAGTTTTCAAAAAAGTAATATATGTCCCACACATTTTGTGGGACACTGTATATTGTAAAATTCTACTGCACGACACGACACACCACACATAATTTAATATCCAACTTTTTACCAAAATTATTCATACTCATTTATATGTTATTATTAAACATAAGATTTATCTATAAAATAAATAATGAGACATTATTTGGTTACAACACTGAAGAGGATGTTGATGAAGAACCATTTTTAAGAGTTTACAGGAGGGTGCACCGGGCTACGGAATGATAAGTTGACAGGCAAGTCATTTTTTTTTTACTGGAAGGCTAGCCAACTATCTAGTAAACACCTTGGATATGAGGTTGGTGTCTCTTTTTGAACAAAATTAAAACGGATACATCTTGTAATTAAACAAAATAGTAAGGAGGACAATAACTGGGGACCATATGCTGATAATACGGGACATATTTTRTTTYCTAAACCGCTTATCAAAAAGCTGATAGTAGCAGTATTTCCACWGAAATGTCAAACATGCTAATTGCTAACCTGTTAGCTAACATTTTTACGACACCAATAATCACAAAACATTGATGGCTTGATCACAAGATAACACTGTTGAAGATAATATATTTCTTAAACGCTGTTGAATATGCCGGTAATACGGGGTGTTACGCTATGCATACTACCTCTCTTGTTATTTTGACTTGACTCTTTTGGTTGTTGATATTGACTAATGTACTGCATTGTTGAGGGAGCTAGCACATAAGCATGTCGCTGCACCTTTCATACCTGCTGTAAACTGTGCATGTGACGAATAAACTTAGATTTTAATTGYCACACATACATACACACACAGCGTACCATGATCCAGGAGTGTAGGGAGATGCTGAGGGTCAGGTAGAGGGCAGAGAGCAGCAGCAGGGCCCTGAAGCGCTCCAGCAGCAAGGACACTAGGCCCACCTGGAACACGTAGGTGTTGAATAGCATCAGCAGAATGATGATCAGGTTAAACAGGATGGCTATGTCCTGAATACTGAGAGAGAGAGAGAAGCTTCCATTTAGTTACAGTTACGTTAAACGAATGAAGACACATAATTGGACACACACACACACTGTGCAGAGGGACCAGCGTTGAGAAACACTGCTTTTTACATCGTGTCAATCCCCTTTTTCTCCCACCCTTAAATAATGAATTTACATCAGAGTCAACCCTCCGGCTCTCCCATCCTTCCCCGCGTCTTACATGAAGAGCACCAGCTGGACGYCGGGCGCTGCCCTCAGCAGCTCGCTGAAGGAGTTGACGAACAGGTCAAAGGTCAACAGGCTCAGCTGGATCAGCAGCACCAGGGAGTAGTTGTTGGTCTGCAGCATCTCCGGGCCGAAGGCTGGGCGCCCGGGCTGTGTGCGGCTCCAAGGAGGATCCAAGGTGGCGCACACTCACACACACGCAGACAGGAAAACATACACACATGCAGAGGTGCCAGATGCCGGCTTGAGCTTCTGCACGGCAGCTTGATGTGTCCAATATATGTGTTTACGTAGAGCAGATGCAGGTGCAGTGCGTTTGGTGTTCCTAATTAAGGACTATTCCACTGACTGAGGAGCTCTGTGGCCTTCTATCAGCCAGAGACAGAGAGCTCTTCAGAGAGGTCTCTGAAAATGCTATTGTTAGCTATCAGCATGTTGAAAGTGGAGAGGGTCCTCTTTCCAGCCCAAAAGAATAGTTCCAGCCCACAGTAAAATCGTTGTAGCACACAGTTCCTTATGGCATGGTGTTAGCTTTGAACACCTACAGGCAAAGGTGACAGTCGCTTTCCAATAGGGTGTTCTACCCGCATCACCTTTCTACTGGCTGTAAATCCATTCCACAGCTACATTCAACAGAGACTCTGTAGTAGAGAAAAACAGAGTGAGCAGAGAGTAAACAATAATACAGTGGTAAAAATATATCTGTAATAACTTAAGCAAAATCAAATGATCCAAGGCGGAGTTTATTTTTATAAGGAGAATGGAAATCGATCCTCCTTCCCAGATGTTTTTTTTTTGGAAATGGTGTGAGAGGGAGACATATGAGAGGAATTAATAGTCTTGGTTGACCCAACTTTGTTTTTACATATTGTAGTGTTACACAAGGTCACTGGAGGGGAAAGACTGTTACATAGACAGGCAGGAGGGCAAGCAGGCAAATGCCAGGTCAGGACCTGGATTAAAAATGTAATTTCACTGAGTGGAGAAATCTTCACTGTCTGAACTATTCCCCTTCTTACTGACACTACCTAGTGCGTACGTCTGTTTCCCAAACATAAATACATGTACTGTACACACGCACGCACACAAAGGGTTACTCAAAATACTTGATATGACTCTGTTGCATGAACATCCAGTACAATATCACTGATGGTCCAATCTTACGCATCTTATTCGGTCTGTTTTTTAATTTCCCAAAATATGAATACCCTAAACTTGTCTAAATGTGACATGACATGTGTGGATATACAGTTGTGGCCAAAAGTTTTGAGAATGACACAAATATTCATTTTCACAAAGTCTGCTGCCTCAGTTTGTATGATGGCAATTTGCATATACTCCAGAATGTTATGAAGAGTGATCAGATGAATTGAAAATAATTGCAAAGTCCATCTTTGCCATGCAAATGAACTGAATCGCCAAGAAACATTTCCACTGCATTTCAGCCCTGCCACAAAAGGACCAGCTGACATCTTGTCAGTGATTCTCTCGTTAACACAGGTGTGAGTGTTGACGAGGACAAGGCTGGAGATCACTCTGTCATGCTGATTGACAGACTGGAAGCTTCAAAAGGAGGGTGGTGCTTGGAATCATTGTTCTTCCTCTGTCAAACATGGTTACCTGCAAGGAAACACGTGCCGTCATCATTGCTTTGCACAAAAAGGGCTTCACAGGCAAGGATTTTGCTGCCAGTAAGATTGCACCTAAATCAACCATTTATCAGATCATCAATTACTTCAAGGAGAGCGGTTCAATTGTTGTGAAGAAGGCTTCAGGGCGTCCAAGAAAGTCCAGCAAGCGCCAGGACCGTCTCCTAAAGTTGATTCAGCTGCGGGATCGGGGCACCACCAGTACAGAGCTAGCTCAGGATTGGCAGCAGGCAGGTGTGAGTGCATCTGCACGCACAGTAAGGCGAAGACTTTTGGAGGATGGCCTGGTGTCAAGAAGGGCAGCAAAGAAGCCACTTCTCTCCAGGAAAAACATCAGGGACAGACTGATATTTTGCAAAAGGTACAGGGATTGGACTGCTGAGGACTGGGGTAAAGTCATTTTCTCTGATAAACCCCTTTCCGATTGTTTGGGGCATCTGGAAAAAAGCTTGTCTGGAGAAGACAAGGTGAGCGCTACCATCAGTCCTGTGTCATGCCAACAGTAAAGCATCCTGAGGCCATTCATGTGTGGGGTTGCTTCTCAGCCACGGGAGTGGGCTCACTCACAATTTTGCCTAAGAACACAGCCATGAATAAAGAATGGTACCAACACATCCTCCGAGAGCAACTTCTCCCAACCACCCAGGAACAGTTTGGTGACGAACAAAGCCTTTTCCAGCATGATGGAGCACCTTGCCATAAGGCAAAAGTGATAACTAAGTGGCTCGGGGAACAAAACATCAATATTTTGGGTCCATGGCCAGGAAACTCCCCAGACCTTAATCCCATTGAGAACTGATGGTCAATCCTCAAGAGGCAGGTGGACAAACAAACCCCCACAAATTCTGACAAACTCCAAGCATTGATTATGCAAGAATGGGCTGCCATCAGTCAGGATGTGGCCCAGAAGTTAATTGACAGCATGCCAGGGCGGATTGCAGAGGTCTTGAAAAAGAAGGGTCAACACTGCAAATATTGACTCTTTGCATCAACTTCATGTAATTGTCAATAAAAACACTTATGAAATGCTTGTAATTATACTTCAGTATTCCATAGTAACATCTGACAAAAATATCTAAAGACACTGAAGCAGCAAACTTTGTGGAAATGAATATTTGTGTCATTCTCAGAACTTTTGGCCACYACTGTAGAGCTATAAGGCCGTGTCTAGACTTGACAATTCATGCAGCTTTAGTATTCTGATCATAGCGTTCTGATCGCGTAATTCCGAACGGGTCACGCACCTACACCTACATTTAAAATGTGTCTACCGTGTCCACAGTGTGTCTGGATTCCTATGTTCAAATGCCAGTATGCATTCTACAAATGATTTGGCGCTACGCTCAAAATATCCCACGGCTGACAAGATACAAATAACAAGAACTGGCATCATATTTGGGTCTAAATTATGTTGTCTTTCCATAGGTGTGTACAATACTTTAGGTGTGCCTGATTTGGCTTGCCCGGCACAATAGTACCCATGGGATAGTTCTAACAGCGCAAACCCTCCCCAGCCGACACGCCAATGACACCAGGTGAGCTAAACCAAGCAACTGATTTWWWWWAAWWWWTTTAAACAATTGACCCAGGTCTGACTGACACTGTCTGTGTCCAAACTAAGATCACTTCTTAACAGGGTTGGTTTAGGGACTGTATACTGTAATTTAATTAGTTAAAAGTAAACTGGCCCGACTCGACACAATTAACAAGACCTGACCTTTGCACCTTGAAAAAGTCARTTGTCTGGTCTGAGTGGCACAATGGTAACCTCACCGCTACTGTCACCTGCTGGGAGTGTTTCACAAACGGCACAGGATTGTGACTGGATAAGCCTGTGTGTTATGCTGCCCCATGCCATGCTCACAGAAGTAAGGCCCTGTCCAATACGGACACTTGGGACATTTGAGGGATTAAACTATTCACTCGCTCAGTCATGCTGTAACCAGTCATYGCCATAGCCAGTCATTGCCATGCAGTCTAGCGTATTTCCACCATAGGAACTGGAGTTATGGCCTTGAGTGTTGACTTTGACTTAGAGTGTTTAATGCCTAAATTGGATGCCCCAATGAAGGGGAGAAGTAGTTCAGAAGTGGGATCTTTCTTTAAGATAGATGATTAGGCAATTCTTACACCTTTCTCCTGAGGTGTGCACTCCTGCACTCTTCCCCACACATTGAAAATAATTGGATTGTTGTAGCTAGATTGGTTTTCCCCACTATATTTCTTACACTAGTTTCCTTTCAAAGCCATTAACGAAAGTGATCAAGTGCTGAAGATCATTGGGACTCAGAGATGGTCTGCTTTATACTATAGCATGGCCTACTGGATTAAGACCATTGACCTACTGTAGCCTAGGCCTTTCCAGCTGCAAGAGCAGAGAAGCATATACATAACCATGACCCCATTAACCTATACATGTGTTTACCCTTTAACAACCCCTTCTGTTAGAAGGAGCAACATAATGATGTTGTTGACTTATGACCTCTTACTTTACATAGTCATGACATTCAGTACAATGATACCTACAGTAGTGGTATTTAACTAGGATATATGCTGTAGTCTTACATTCACTCTGCTTGGGAATCAAGGCTTCAAGTGTTGTGGCCTCCAAGTGTAAAAATAATGACCAAACCGGGCTATTATGTGATCTGAGTCCTATCCATCACAGATTGACAGCTTGGCCTGAACTGTGATTTAAAATTGGTATGTTGGTGGCAGCGGTGGGATCAAGTTGTGCGGTGGATTTTTGGAGCAAAAAAGTACCGGCATATTCACAAACCATACTTAATAAAAATATAAATACAACATGTAAATTGTTGGTCCCATGTTTCATGAGCTGAAATTTAAGATCATAGACATTTTCCATACGCACAAAAACCTTATTTCTCTCAGATGTTGTGCACAAATTTGTTTACATCCCTGTGAGTGAGCATTTCTCCTTTGCCAAGATAATCCATCCACCTGAGGTGTGGCATATCAAGAAGCTGATTAAACAGCAATATCATTACACAGGTGCACCTTGTGCTGGGGGGAAATAAAAGGCCACTTTAGAATGTGCAGTTTTGTCATACAACCCAATGCCACAGATGTCTCACGTTCTGAGGGAGCGTGCAATTGGCATGCTGACTGCAGGAATGTCCACCAGAGCTGTTGCCAGATAATTGAAAATGTATTTCTCCACCATAAGCTGCCTCCCAGTTCGTTTAAGAGAATCTGGCAGGACGTCCAACCTGCCTCACAATCGCAGACCACGTGTATGGCATCGTGTGGGTGAGTGATTTGCTGATGTCAACGTTGTGAACAGATTGCCCTCCATGGTGGCGGTGGGGTTATGGTATGGGCAGGCATAAGCTACGGACAATGAACACAATTGTATTTTATCGACAGCAATTTGAATGCACAGAGAATCCACAGCCATCACCTCATGTTTCAGCATGATAAAGCACACCCTATGTTGCAAGGACCTGTACCCAATTCCTGGAAGCTGAAATGTCCCAGTTCTTCCATGGCCTACATACTCACCAGACATGTCACCCATTGAGCATACAGTGCATTCGGAAAGTATTCAGACCCCTTGACTTTTGGGTTCTGGCTGGGCCACTCAAGGACATTCAGAGACTTGTCCTGAAGTCACTCCTGCGTTGTCTTGGTTGTGTGCTTAGGGTTGTTGTCCTATTGGAAGGTGAARCTTCGCTCCAGTCTGATGTCCTGAGCGCTCTGGGGCAGGTTTTCATCAAGGATCTTTCTGTACTTTGCTCCGTTCATCTTTCCCTCGATCCTGACTAGTCTCCCAGTCCCTGCTGCTGAAAAACATCCCCACAGCATGATGCTGCCACCACCATGCTTCACCGTAGGGATGGTGCCAGGTTTGACGTAGGCCTGACGCTTGGCATTCAGGCCAAAGAGTTCAATCTTGGTTTCAATCCTTGCAGAGAATCTTTGTTTCTCATGGTCTGAGAGTCCTTTAGGTGCATTTAGCCTGACGGCCAGCTCTAGGAAGAGTCTTGGCGATTCCATACTTCTTCCATTTAAGAATGATGGAGGCTACTGTGTTCTTGGGGACCTACAATGCTGCAGAATTTTTTTTGGTACCCTTCCCCAGATCTGTGCCTCGACACAATCCTGTCTCGGATCACTACGGACAATTCCTCCGACCTCATGGCTTGGTTTTTACTCTGGCATGCACTGTCAACTGTGGGACCTTATATAGACAGGTGTGTGCCTTTCCAAATCATATGCAATCAATTGAGACTCCAATTAAGTTGTAGAAACAGCTCAAGGATGATCAGTGGAAACAGAATGCACCGGAACTCAATTTCGAGTCTCATAGCAAAGGGCCTGAATGCTTATGTAAATAAGATATGTTTATTTTTTTATTCGCAAAAAGTTCTAAAAACCTGTTTTAGAAAAAGGGAAGGGGTCTGAATACTTTCCAAATGCACTGTATTTGGGATGCTCTCCATCGACATGTATGACAGTTCTAGTTCCCGCCAATTTCCAGCAACTTTGCACAGCCATTGAAGAGGAGTGGGGTAACATTCCACAGGCCACAATCAACAGCCTGATCAACTGTATGCGAAGGGGATGTGTKGCGCTGCATGAGGCAAATGGTGGTCACACCAGATACTGACTGGTTTTGTAATCCATGCCCCTAAGGTATCTGTGACCAACAGATGCCTATCTGTATTCCCAGTCATGTGAAATCCATAGATTGAGGCCTAATTTATTTATTTCAATTGACTGATTTCCTTATATGAACTGTAACTCAGTAAAATCTTTGAAATTGTCGCATATAGCGTTAATATATTTTTTGTTCAGTAGAATAAGCCATTTCAGCATGGTATACCATGTCTATGACTTCACTCTACAATTTCCACGAAGGCTTCATGACCACTAACCCTATCGCCTCGATCAGATGACAACGTCATTGCATCAATGCTGCGTGAAATAAGTATTTAAAAAAAATTGTAATCCAACAATTTTACTGGATATGTATGCAACAAAAGTTCAACATTCACCTTTGCTACTATTTCTGTCAAGTCTATGCATACAATTTGATGCGTATGTTGGAAATATCCGACGTATGCACCACACAGAACACAGACCTCCACAATGCAATGCTGCAAGAGCAAACACAGCGTTCTATTGGAAATAAATGTACTTCTGCTGTACCAAAACGCAATGACGCTGTCGGTCTGATCAAGGCGTATCTGTTTGTCTGTCAATTAGTCATCATCAGCCCTGCCCCTGTGTTTTGCGCAGTGAAGTAACATGCCTGGATTTGAACCTTTATTTATAGATTTTCATCAAACTGTCCGCTATTCTTTTCAGACAATTGCTTTCATTTTGMGGTGTAATTCTCATTTCTGGATAAGGCTTAAAATTCAGGATAAAATGTTGCTATGTCACATGATTGCACAAAACACAGGGCCCTAGTCATATTATCKTTGGCCAGTCAAAGGCTGTGTTTACACAGGCAGCCCAATTCTGATATTTTTCCCAATTAGTGCCAAAATATCTAATCTGATGGGTCAAAAGACCAATTAAGTAGCAAAAGATCACAATTAGGCTGCCTGTGTAAACACAGCCTAATTGGCCTTTGAACAAACACAGATCTTTTTCAGAGCTGATCGGATTCGTCAAAAGACCAATTAGTGAATAAAATATCAGAATTGGGCTGCTTGTATAAACGCAGAGATGTCTGTTTGTTGAGTAGACAGGCACAGTGTCCACTGTCTCCGTCTCATTGACTGATACAATAAACCAATTATGGAGTGTTGTAGCTATTGCAGCTTGTGACAAAGCCAGGTAGACTACTATAGTCCTTACACTTGTTGTGATGGCATTCTGTGAGYCTCCACATGGACTCTAATGACCTGAGAAGCAAGTGACATATTTATAGCCTCACACTGCGGCAGGTGTAAGGTGGATTAGGACTAGTTTCACACACTGAAGACTCTAGGCCAAGCCTTGCTGGGCCGATACACAAACTATTGCTATAGTCGTAACCTAGTAAACTTACTCACAGAAGCACTTGAACAGTGACATAGCCTAAATTCCAATAAACTGTGCCCAATAATAACAATAATAGGCTACACTTTGTATCACCATTATAATTTGATACACAGAAAATTTGTCAAGACAAAGATTGTAATTACATTTTCTATGTATTGTTTTAAATGTATTTTCCCGGCTGATTGGACAATGAACGATTAGAATGTCACATAGCAACTCTCATTCAAACACTTGACTGTAAGCAAGGAGCCAAAAGCTGCTGGTTACAAGCCTAAAAACAAGCCATGTAAGGTTTACTATTGTCATTGTGCTGTTAAATTATGTATATGTATACTGAACAAAAATATAAATGCAACAATTTCAAAGATTTCATGAGTTACAGTTCATATAAGGAAATAAGTCACCAGAAAAATGTCTAAAATATTAGGCCCTAATCTATGGATTCCCCTCCCCCCCAAGACAATCCCACAGGTGAAGAAGCTAGATATGTAGGTCCTGGGCTGGCATGGTAACACGTGGTCTGCAGTTGTGAGTTTGGTTGGAAGTACTGCCAGATTCTCTAAAACGATGTCAGAGGCAACTTATGGTGGAGAAATTAACATTCAATTATCTGGCAACAACACTGATGGACATTCCTGCAGTCAGCATGCCAATTGCACGCTCCCTCAAAACTTGAGACATTTGGGGCATTGTGTTGTGTGACTAAACGGTACTTTTTATTGCCCCCCCAGTACAAGGTGCACCTGTGTAATGATATTGCTGTTTAATCAGCTTCTTGATATACCACACCTGTCAGGTGAATGGATTATCTTGGCAAAGGAGAAATGCTCACTAACAGGGATGTAATCAAATTTGTGTATAACACTTTTGAGAAATAAGCTTCTAGTGCATATTGAAAATGTCTGGGATTTTTTTTATTTCAGCTCATGGGAACAACACTTAACATGTTGCGTTTATATTTTTGTTCAGTGTAGTATATTTTAGTTAGTTAGGCCTACAACCTTATATTGACATTGTACCCTACTCCCGTGTTTTCAAAGCCTTAGATTGTTAGTGCGATAATCTCTTTAAGAAGCAACCTGACAGCTTGTTGTCTACACAAAGTGGTGAGCAGTAGCGTCAAGTAAAATTGAGGATATCCTGAAAACCACAATATTGAAATTAAAACACATGATKAAATATAGTTAGTACCTGAAATGTCCCTTTTTGAGATGAAGATTTGTCTATCTGGCGTCTACCCGCGCGTAATTCTCTCCAAATTATGCACGCTCTCTTGACCATACACAACACAGCAGTAACACAGACCATTGGCACATACCCAACCTGCGCGTCTCCCATGGTGACAGGTTTTTCCGCGCTACATCCCTAATAGAAGGGCGCAATTTTTGTACAATGAAACAAACCTCTGCGGTCTTTTTCTATTGCAAACAAATTGCGCTCCAAATGTAATAGGCAAACACCCGAGAAGACCCTACTTCAACGATCCTTCTGCGTTGCAATATGAACATCTTGGCTATTATCATTTAATAGATCAAAATTAAAGTAAGATAAACAAAAGGGTATCTTCATGGGGGTTTCAAATGTGATTTGATATTTTAAGGTCTGTTTGAAAATATCTAAAACMTCATATCCTTACATTTCAAATGATGCTGACAGTAACTTTGCCTTTAGCCGGCTATACACAAGATTACGGTAATGTATTACATGAAACCAACCCAAAGGTGAACCATTGCCATCTAGTGGCAATACAACGTTTAGACTTGACTATGATTAGGCTTTGCTCAGTACATTTAGCATTTAAGGATACTCAATTGTGCTTAAAAAACATTGATGCACATAGGCAATATGTTATCCCATTTCAAGTCAGTCTAATTTTACAATACAARAGTTAATATATCTCTTTTGAAATTAAATGAACATGAAGCATAATATGGGATGTCAGCCTAATGAAATAAATTGTTGGATACATTTTTCTGCCTACTATAAGTTTAAGAAACATTGCCTTGTGCCTTGGAATTCCGTTACCAAAAACCATGTCTTTAGGATATGTTTTAATTTCTCTCCCTCATGATGAAGGAGGATAATAAAAGTTCAAAACTGTAACTAGGTGACTCAGGAACATTCACTATCTTCTTGGTAAGCAACTCGTGTAGATTTGACCTTGTATTTTAGGTTATTGTCCTTCTGAAAGGTGAATTAATCTCCCAGTGTCTGATGGAAAGCCGACTGAACCAGTTTTTCCTCTAGGATTTTGCCTGTGATTAACTCCATTACGTTAATTTTATATCCTGAAAAACTCCCCAGTCCTTAACGAATGCAAGCATACCCATAACATAATGCAGCTACCAGTAGGCTTGAAAATATGGAGAGTGGTGTTGTACTGGATTTTCCCCACTTTGCATTCAGGACAAAAGTTAATTGTTTTGCCACATTCTTTGCAGTATTAATTTAGTGCCTTGTTGCAAACAGGATGCATGTTTTGGAATATTTGTATTCTGTACATGTATCCTTCATTTCACTCTTTCATTTATGTTAGTATGGTGGAGTAACTACAATGTTGTTGATCCATCTTCAGTTTTCTATCACAGCCATTAAACTAGCTCAGGTGGATCCTGTTTCCATTGATCATCCTTGAGCTGTTTCTACAACTTGATTGCAGTCCACCTATGGTAAATTCAATTGACTGGACATGATTTGGAAAGGCATACAACTGTCTATTAAAAGGTCCCACAGTTGACAGTGCATGTCAGAGCAAAAACCAAGCCTTGAGGTCGAAAGTTTTGTCCGTAGAGCTCCGAGACAGGATTGTGTCAAGGCACAGATCTGGGGAAGAGTAACAAAAAATGTCTGCAGCGTTGAAAGTCCCCAAGAACACAGTGGCTTCAATCATTCTTAAATAGAAGTTTGGAACCACCAAGACTCTTACTAGAGCTGGCCGCCTGGCCAAACTGCGCAATCGGGGGAGAAGGGCCTTGGTCAGGGAGGTGACCAAGAACCTGATGGTTACTCTGACAGAGCTCCAGAGTTCCTCTGTGGAGATGGGAGAACCTTCCAGAAGGACAACCATCTGTTCAGCACTCAACCAATCAGGCCTTTATGGTAAAGTGGCCAGACGGAAGCCACTCCTCAGTAAAAGGCATATGAGATCAGATCATGAGAAACAAGATTCTATGGTCTGATGAAACCAAGATTGAACTCTTTGGCCTGAATGCCAAGCGTCACGTCTGGAGGAAACCTGGCACCATCCCTATGTTGAAGCATGGTGGTGGCAGCATCATGCTGTGGGGATGTTTTTCAGCGACAGGGACTGGGAGACAGTCAGGATCGAGGGAAAGATGAACGGAGCAAAGTACAGAGAGATCCTTGATGAAAACCTGCTCCAGAGCGCTCAGGACCTCAGACTGGGGCAAAGGTTTACCTTCCAACAGGACAACGACCCTAAGCACACAGCCAAGACAACGCAGGAGTGGCTTCGGGGCAAGTCTCTGAATACCCTTGAGTGGCCCAGCCAGAGCCCGGACTTGAACCAGATCAAACATCTCTGGAGAGACCTGAAAAGCTGTGCAGCGACTCTCACCATCCAATCTGACAGAGCTTGAGAGGATCTGCAGAGAAGAATGGAAGATACTCCCCAAATACAGGTGTGCCAAACTTGTAGTGTGATACCCAAGAGGACTCAAGGCTGTAATCACTGCCAAACATGCTTCAACAAAGTACTGAGTAAAGGATCTAAATACTTATGGAAATGTAATATAATTTAAAAACAATTTTTATATACATTTGCAAAAAAAAGGGTTTTGCTTGGTGATTATGGGGTATTGCCTGTAGATTGAGGGGGAAAAAAACATTTTAATCAATTTTAGAATAAGGCTGTAACGTAACAAAATGTGGAAAAGGTCAAGGGGTCTGAATACTTTCTGAATGCACTGTATTTAGCAATCTTATGGCTATTTAGCAGTCTTATGGCTTGGGAACAGAAGCTGTCTCGGAGCATGTTGGTCCAAGTGCCGATGCCCTGGTACTGTTCACCGGACGGTAGCAGAGTGAACAGTCTATGGCTTGGGTTGCTAGCGTCTTTGGCAATCGTTCGGGCCTTCCTCTGACACCGGCTGATATAGAGGTCCTGGATGACAGGGAGCTCGGCCCCAGTGATGTACTGGATGTCCGCATCACCCTCTGTAGCACCTTACGGCCGAGGGTGGTGCATTTTCAATACCAAGCTGTGATGCAGCCAGTCAACATGCTCTTGATGGTGTAGCTGTCAAACTTTTTGATATTCCGAGGGCCCATGCCAAATCTTTTAAGCCTCCTGATGGTGAAGAGGAGTTGATTGGCCCTCTTCACGACTGGACAATGTTAAGTCCTTAGTAATGTGGACGCCAAAAAACTTGAAGCTCTCGGCCCGCTCGACTACAGCCCTGTGGATGTGGGCATGCTCTCCCCTCTTTCTACTGTAGTCCACGATCAGCTACTTGGTCTTACTGACGTTGAGGGAGAGGCTGTTGTCATGGAACCACACAGCCAAGTCTCTGACCTCATCCCTGTGGCTCTCATCGCGGTCGGTGCTCAGGCCTACCACTGTCGTGTCGTCAGAAAACTTGATGATGGTGTTGGACTCGTGCGTGGCCATGCAGTCGTGGTTGAATAGGGAGTACAGGAGAGGACTGAGCACACACCCTTGAGGGGCCCCCATGTTGAGGGTGAGATGTTGCCTATACTCACCACCTGGTCCGTCCAGTCAGGAAGTCCAGGATCCAGTTACAGAGGGAGGTATTCAGTCCCAGGGTCCCTAGGTTGGTGATGAGCTTGGAGGGGACTATGGTGTGAAACACTGAGCGGTAGTCAATGAACAGCATTATCACATAGTTATTTCCCCTCTTGTCAAGGTGGGAGAGGACACAGTGAATGAAATCACACAGTCATCCTGAACTCAGGGGCTTTCACACAACACTGTGTTGTATTCCTTGTATCGAGCATAAAAGGCATTTAGCTTGTTTAAGATTTCTGCACAGTTCTAAACAGCTCCCTCTGCAACTGGATCCTAGACTTCCCGATGGGCCGCCCCCAGGTGGTAAGGGTAGGTAACAACACATCTGCCACGCTGATCCTCAACACAGGGGCCCCTCAGGGGTGCATGCCCAGTCCTCTCCTGTACTCCCTGTTCACTCATGACTGCACGGCCAGGCACAACTCAAAAACTATCATTAAGTTTGCTGATGACACAACAGTGGTAGGCCTGATCACCCACAACGATGAGACAGCCTATAGGGAGGTCAGAGACCTAGCCGTGTGGTGCCAGGACAACAACCTCTCCATCAACGTGATCAAGACAAAGGAGATGATTGTGGACTACAGGAAAATGAGGACCGAGCACGCCCCCATTCTCATCAACGGGGCTGTTGTGGAGCAGGTTGAGAGCTTCAAGTTCCTTGGCGTCCACATCACCAACAAACTATCATGGTCCAAACACACCAAGACAGTCGTGAAGAGGGCATGACAAAGCCTATTCCCCCTCAGGAGACTGAAAAAATTTGGCTTGGGTCCTCAGATCCTCAAAAAGTTATACAGCTGCACCATCGAGATCATCGTGACTGGTTGCATCACTGCCTTGTATGGCAACTGCTCGGCCTCCGACCGCAAGGCACTACAGAGGGTAGTGCATACGGCCCAGTACATCACCAGGGCCAAGCTTCCTGCCATTCAGGACCTCTATACCAGGCGGTGTCAGAGGAAGGCCCTAAAAAAAATCGTCAAAGCCTCCATCCACCCTAGTCATAGATTGTTCTCTCTGCTACCGCACAGCAAGTGGTACCGGAGCCCCAAGTCTAGGTCCAAGAGGCTTCTAAACAGCTTCTACCCCCAAGCCATAAGACTCCTGAACAGCTAGTCAAATGGCTCCCCAGACTATTTGTAACCCCCCCCCCCCCCCCAACCTCCCATTACACTGCTGCTACTCTCTGTTATTATCTATGCATAGCCACTTTGACTACCCTACCTGCATGTACGTAATTATCTCAAATACCTCGACACCGGTGCCCCCACACATTGACACATCGACTCTGTACCGGTACCCCCTGTATATAGCCCCGCTATTGTTATTTACTGCTGCTCTTTATTTATTTGTTTTTCTTATTACTTAAAAAAATATATATATTTTGGTGTTTTCTTAAAACTGCATCATTGGTTAATGGCTTGTAAGTAAGCATTTCACTGTAAGGTCTACCTACACCTGTTGTATTCGGTGCATGTGACAAATAACATTTGATTTGCATCACTGGTCATCTCACGGCCGGGTTTCTCTTTGTAATCCATTATCGTCTGCAAGCTCTGCTACATACGACGACCGTCGGAGCCGGTGTAGTAGGATTCCACCTTCCTCCTATATTGTCATTTTGCATGTTTGATGTTGATGGTCGTAGTGGGCCTTTTTGTATGCGTCCATGTCTGTGTCTCGTTTCTTGTAAACGGTAGCTCTAGCMTTTAACTCAGCGTGGATATTGATGTGGTAAACTCCTCAATGCTATCGGAGGAATCCTGGAACATACCCCAGTCTGTATCGGCAAAACAGTCTTGTAGCCTCGCGTCTGCTTCATCGGACCACTTTCGTATTTAGCGCATCACTGCAGAGAATGAAATCATGGTCAGATTTGCTGAAGGGAGGAGGAGGGAGGGCATTTCTGTTGGTAGAATAAAAGTGGTCTTGGGTTTTAGCGCCCCTAGTGGAGCAGGAGACATGTTGTTAAAAGTGAGGTAGAACAGTTTTAAGACTCCCTGCATTAAAGTCTCAGCCCACCAGAAATGCTGCTTCTGGGTGAGACATTTCTTGTTTGTTTATGGTCCCACATAGTTTGTTGAGTGTCAAAGTGGTGTTGGCTTGTGGAGGGATGTTTTAATTTAAKTAGGAAAGTCAGTTAAGAACAAATTCTTATTTACAATTACGGCCTACCCCAGCCAAACCCGGACGACGCTGGGCCAATTGTGCGCTGCCCTATGGGACTCCCAATCACGGCCGTATGTGACTTTGATGTGCAAACTTGTGAAACATAGACCTCTATAATTGGTTCAGATTTGGTCCGAACCAGACCAACCAAATGTGGTCATATTTGGGGACAGAGCTCATTAAAATAATAGCCATTATGTAGAATAATACCCAAGAATGCAAAGCAGGATATTGCATATTTATATTTTTGTGTAGCTATTTAGGATGCATCTCCATGAAGAAAATGGTATTCATAATGATGCATTTCTGGGTACAAATCAGGGAACCATGATGAAATTCAGTTTCCGCAATTCTGTTACGTGGTGTAAATCCACTTCACTAACTGTAGTT
Source organism: Salvelinus sp. IW2-2015 (assembly GCF_002910315.2). NCBI lineage: Eukaryota > Metazoa > Chordata > Actinopteri > Salmoniformes > Salmonidae > Salvelinus > Salvelinus sp. IW2-2015. Next base: position 50,178,733 of record NC_036855.1, read on the forward strand.
AAATGGTCACTGGTCACCCCCAAAGCCAATTCCTCCTTTTGTCGTCTTTCCTTCCAGTTCTCTGCTGCCAATGACTGGAACGAACTGCAAAAATCTCTGAAGCTGGAAACACTTATCTCCTTCACTAGCTTTAAGCACCAACTGTCAGAGCAGCTCACAMATTTCTGTACCTGTACATAGCCCATCTATAATTTAGCCCAAACAACTACCTCTTCCCCTACTGTATTTATTTATTTATTTATGTATTTTGCTCRTTTGCACCCCATTATTTCTATTTCTACTTTGCACATTCTTCCACTGCAAATCTACCATTCCAGTGTTTTACTTGCTATATTGTATTTACCTCGCCACCATGGCCTTTTTTTGCCTTTACCTCCCTTATCTCACCTCATTTGCTCACATTGTATATAGACTTATTTTTCTACTGTATTATTGACTGTATGTTTTGTTTATTCCATGTGTAACTCTGTTGTTGTATGTGTCGAATTGCTATGCTTTATCTTGGCCAGGTCGCAGTTGCAAATGAGAACTTGTCCTCAACTAGCCTAGCTGGTTAAATAAAAAATACAATTTTAAAAATAAGCAAAATAGAGTCAATGTGTCATGTCATGGCCAGCTGACACCCTTGAATCTTAATTCAGAGAAGATATATAACAACAATTTCGGGAAACGTGGACACAGAATGCAGGGAGGTTTTATTTTAACTCTGTTAACAAACTTTGCATCTACACAGTTCTTTCAGTAAATGWGTTATGAAAAATTTCCAGTGTAAATGATTAAAAGTAGTCCTTGTGCATAGAGTTGTAGCCTTTGGTTTGTTAAACTTTGAAACAAATAGTTTTTGTTTGACATATCTTCAAGTGAAAAATCTGACTCTGGAATTGCCCAGCAGCAACCAGGAACAGAACTGTTCTATTGCGCCACAGGGTAGGAAAAAATCWAAGTGATTGGGTGGAGTCAACACGACCTACTTACTGTACAGTCATAGACCCCAGCGGACTAACTACTCATTAGTTTAGCATTTTACGCTTACCCCTCTCTGGTTTGGACTATCGAAGGACTCCCTGAAAAATAGAGTTCGGAATGAAAACGACCAAAAACTAGTTTTAAACATCTATATCTATTATTTTGGATACATCAACGCCTTGCTACTTGTAACAACACAGCAGCAGGTAGGTAGCTTGTTACTTTGTAGCTAACGCATTAGCGTGTTCGACAGCAAACATGTTACAATTCACAGAAACGTTTTGGATTTTAAGGCAACATATTTCATTATTTATTGTTTTAGTGATACCAAGCAGGGMTAACATGTCAATTTGAACGTTTTACTGCCGGGAAATTATTGTTGTCTAGCTAGCATGTAGGCTATGTTAGCTCACAGGAACACAGCAATTATATTTTCTTTGTGAATCGGACATATGCAGTCAGCTGCTGAGATTAGGTATGCCACATATTCGTTAGAATAGGGTAACTGAACTAGATTCAGCCGCGGGACGATTTTTTTATTGAGCAGATGGTCAGGGGCCGGAACATAATTACAAATAATTCGTYGACTGCAAATTGAACGCAAGAAGCCCAAACAAATATAATATTTGACTAAAACAAACATTTCTAATCGTTATGAAATTTGTATACGGTCACATACAGTGCCTTACAAAAATATTCAGACCCTTTGCAATTCTTTACATTTAATTGTGTTACAAAGTGGGATTAAAATATATAATTGTTTTTTCTTTGGGGGGGAGTAAATACACAATTCACAACGAAAATATAGTCGTCGCATAAGTATTCAGTCCCTTTGTTTAGGCAATCTTAAATTAGTTCTGGAGTTAAATGTGGTTTAACAAATCACAAGGTATGTGGACTCTGTGTAAAATAATAGGGGTTGACATTCTTTTTTTAATGACTAACTCTTGCTCTGRCCCGTACATACAACATATGTAAGGTCCCTCAATCAATTATTGAATTTCAAGCATACATTAAACTACAAAGACCAGGGAGCTTTTTGAAAGCCTCATGAAGAAGGGCAGTGATTGGTAGATTGATAATAATAACGAATCAGACATTAAATATCTCGTTAAGCATGGTTACGTTTTTAATTATGCTGTGGATTATATATTAAACCACCCAGACACATCAAAGATAGTCGTCCTTCTGAACTGAGCTGCAATCAGGAAGGAAACTGCTCAGCGATGTATGGTACCCTGACCTAAATAACAGAGTGAAAAGAAGAATACCAATATTCCAAAACCAGCATTATGTATGGAACAAGGCGCTAAAGCGTCTTGTATGCAACAAGACACTAAAGTAATACTGCAAAAAAAGACTTATGTTTGGGGCAAATCCAACACATCACTGAGTAACTGCCTCCTTATTTTCAAGCATGGTGGTGGCTGCATCATGGTATGAGTATGCTTGACATTGGCAAATACTGGGGGAGAGGGATTCCCTTTTCAGCAGGACAATAGCCTACAACACAAGGCCAAATCTACACTGGAGTTGCTTACCAAGAACACAGTGAATGTTCCTGAGTGGTCAAGTTAGTTTTGACTTAAATCTGCTGGAAAATCAATCATATCAAGCTTTATGTATATAGCACATTTCAGACATGATTACAATGCAATGCGCTTCACAGGAAAAAACTATAAAAATACAAACAGAAATAACAGAGGATAAAAAAGAAAAGAATAAAAATTGAAACACTAAAAAAGCTGAAACTAAAAATATGTTTTAAGATCTCTTTTAAAAATGTCCAAAGTTTCAGACCTCAGGTTCTTTTTCAAGGTCAGGGGGCATAGCATCTAAAGGCTGCCTCACCATGCGTCTTGTGCCTAGGCTTTGGGATAGTTAAAAGGCCAGTTACAGAGGACCTGAGGGACCTACTGAGTACATAACTTCAAATCTTGTCTGATATGTAATGGGGTGCACAATCGTGGATTGATTTAAAAACCAATAGAAGAATCTTAAAATTAATTCTAAAACTCACAGGAAGCCAGTGCAGAGACTTTAAAACCGGTGTAATGTGTGCTCTCACTCTGGTCTTGTTCAGTACCCATGCTGCAGCATTCTGTATGTTTTTCAGTTGACCAATTTATTTCTTGGATATACCAGATGTGAGAGCATTACAGTAGTCAAGCCTGCTTGTAATAAAAGCAATGATGAGTTTCTCTGTATCAGCCTGAGATAGAAATGGACACACCATGGAAATGTTCCTCATGTGGTAAAAAGCTATTTTGGTTACATTCCTAATGTGTGATTCAAAATTGAGTTCAGAATCTAAAATGACACCTAGGTTTTTTACCTGGTGTTTTATCTTTATTGCCTGTGAATTAAAATGCGGCCAGTTTCTCTCTCTGTGCTTTGGCTCCAATATTAAGCACTTTGGTTTTGTCTTGATTTAGCTGAAGGAAGTTGTGAGCCATCTAAGTATTTAAATCACTAATATAGTCTAATTTATCTGTGGAGCTAAAATCCTCTGGTGACACAGAAATGTAAAGTTGTGTATCGTCTGTGTAGTGAAAATCAATGCCGTGCTTTCTGCTGCCAAGGGGTAACACATAAACCGAACAGTAAAATATAGCAAGACTTAAAAATATTGCTGTCTAGCCATGATCCCTAACATCTTGACAGAGATTGAAGAATTTTGAAAAGAATAATGGGCAAATATTGCACAATCCAGGTGTGCAAAGCTCTTCTAGATTTACCGAAGAAGACTCACAACTGTAATCGATGCCAAAGGTGTTTCTAACATGTAGTGACTCAGGGAGCTGAATACTTATGCAACCACTATATTTTCGTTTTTTAATTTCTATTGATCAAAAATAACAATGAAATGCATTTTAATCCCACTTTGTAACACAATGAAATGTGAAGAAATCCAAAGGGTCTGAATATTTGGGGCTCCTGAGTGGCGCAGCGGTCTAAGGCACTGCATCTCGGTGCTAGAGGCGTCACGACAGACCTTGGTTAGATTCCAGGCTGTATCACAACTGGCTGTGATTGGGAGTCCCATAGCGCGGGGCGCACAATTGGCCAGGCATCGTCCGGGTTAGGGTTTCGCCGGGGTAGGCCGTCATTGTAAATAAGAATTTGTTCCTAGTTAAATTAAGGTTAAATAAAAATGAATAATTTTGCAAGGCACTGTATATCTCTATGTGTGGTAATACTTTGGAACAGCTTTCCAAAATTAAAATCCATTGGAACTGATTTGCTGTATGAGAACTTGGGGGGCCAATTAAAATCCCCTGCCGGTCCGCCAGTTGGGGAACACTGCTTTAGAACATTGGTTATATTCCAACTTATTTTTGTTAGTTCTTTATGTCATGTAGTCTATTTTGTATGACAGTTTGCATGTCATTCAAAAGATCTAATTATAATTAATGGAGTTTCAATTAGGTATTTCAATTGAGTTCTCTACAACCCCATCAAAATAAATTTGTCTGGAATTGTTGACAAACTATTGTACACTGCAATAAATATGGTGCCAGTCATTTGCACAATACCCCATGCATTAATTATTGTTTTTATTTCTCATTAATCTAATTAATAATAGTTTGACTAAACACAGGCCTATAGCCAATATAAAAGTATACAAATGACAAAAGAAACCATATTCCTTCAAGTACTAAACATGCCCTGAACTGAAAGGGTTCAAAGCATTCAAATACTTTAATGATCTGTCATGCACCGGAGACAAGTCAGTGACTACTCATTGGTTATGAGCCTATTTCAGACAGGTGTGGTGTGTCTGGAGTATGTCTGGTTGTCAGCGGTCTTGTATTGAGCGGTAGGCGATTCCATTAAGGTTTAAGGAAAAAGGTGATTTCAGTGTTCAAAATGTGAACATTTGCAAAGCTGTCATCAAGGCAAAGGGGGGCTACTTTGAAGAATCTCAAATAAAAAATATATTTTGATTAGTTTAACACTTTTTTTGGTTACAACATGATTCCATATGTGTTATTTTATAGTTTTGATGTCTTCACTATTATTCTACAATGTAGAAAATAGTACAAATTAAGATAAACCCTTGAATGAGTAGGTGTGTCCAAACTTTTGACCGGTACTGTATTTTTTCAAAGTGTTGAACCCTGTGTATTGAAAGAGCCTTTATGATTTTGTATCTCAGATTTGGGATTTAAGTTTGACCTCTTTAGTGCGTTGTGCTCCTCCTTTGCACACAGTTAACTTTACTCAGTGGCTCTGTTTATGTACATAATACAATGATGAGTTCCTGTCAAAGGTTTGTTTGAATTTAATTGACAGGGACACACTAAAGGGACCCACCCTAACAGATGGTGAACAGACACCGGGCAGGTTCAGTCGACAGACCCCCACACAAATATAGGCCTACACACACTGTAAAACCATGAATGCTTGATGAAGTAACCTACATTGTCTACTAATGCCAAATGTAAGCATGGTGAACTTAATGAGTCGCTGCATATGGACTTCTCTATATGAGATGCCAGAAAAGTTATTCCATAAGAAATAGCTTCGGCTACTGTACGTATAATATAATAAGATAATGTTATAGATATTACCTTTTATGACATGAATCCAAATATATTATTTGTCGCATTAATCAAATATGCACTCTCACAGTATACGACGGTAACGGTCAGATCATGCAGCATGAGAACGCATGATGCTGCTGTGATCACTGTTCTAGTGAATAAAAGCCCATTCAAACAGTTCAGTACAGCACAAAGCAAATACGTCTTTCCACAGCTGTTGCTTGCTATGTAACCTCTACCCCAGGCTGGCCGGCCAAGTTGACTTGCAGTGTTACAGTAGGCTAGAGGAGGCTGTCTTGCATTTTGTATTAATGCAATTGTGTGTGTGTGTGTGTGCGCGGGCGGCGCATGAGCGGTGTAGAGAAGGCAGTGAATTACAGTAGAGAAGGCTCTTATATTAGTGTTCCAGAAAGCTTAGACTAGGACACTCTGGTACGGCCTGTGTGTGGGAGAGAGAGAAGGCTGGCAGAAGGAGGAGGAGAGGGCAGGTCTGGACTTGACTGTTGAGTTCAAGGCGCTGCAAGGTCAATCCGACGTCTCCTTTGGCCGTGCATGATACGGCCTAGCCAGAAGTCAGGGCATTCATACTTCTTGCGCTTCGCAGAGCGGTTGTGAAGGAAGTTGTCCAGAAGGTGAGTTTGTGTTTATACAGGACCATGTGTGAATTAAATGGCTCAGACACAAGACATATGTGGCTGGGACTCCAGGCGATCAGGCGTTAGAAAGGGAAAGCCAGCCACGTCGCGGACTCTGACGCCTCGCTCCCGGATAAGAGAAACACCTTCTTCGCCCCGCTTCGAAGAAACAAGTTATTTTTTTCATTTCACTATTTTGTGTATGTCCGTTACATGAAATCCAAATAAAAATCCTTTTAAATTACAGGTTGTAATGCAACAAAATAGGAAAAACACCAAGGGGGATGAATACTTTTGCAAGGCACTGTAAAAAGTGGTGGTGTACGGACTGTAGTTGATCCTTACGGATCACCCCCCACGGTTCGGTACGCATGTGAACCGCAAATCAATTGCAAAGTTTAACCATCATCATGTGAAATACAGTTTTACTGCCGCTGTTACTTTTTAAAGTAGTAATTCCCTAAATCTCGATGCAGCGTTGCAGTGAAAAGATAAAGATAAGAGATGCGTGTTGTGTTTTGCTCTGAAGCCTGAAGGTTGATTTGATTCTTTTTTTAAAGCAGTTGCGTGTACTGTTCACGTGAACGGGGCATGTCGAATCCCAACGGATAAATCCTGGATGCTCGCGTTGCAAAGAAGAAAAAAGAGCAGTGACAGCCATGGCTAGCAGAGGAGCTGAAGAACTGGAAAAGCCTCTCTCTTCATTTAAGTCATGTATGGGAGCATTTTGGCTTCACTGTCAAATATGCTGACGGAAGAAGGGTGGTGGACAACACCATAACGGTGTGTAGGCATTGTGCCACAAGAAAGTCGTATGATCATGGAAATACATGGAGCATGGCCACACATTTAAAGCGTCATCACCCTGGTGTGTCAGTGACGGGAGCCAACTCAGCCAAGACACAACAACTTCTCCCCGCGGCATTTAAGCAGCCCTTTGCTGCAGAATCAGACTGGACAAAAGCCATCACCAAATCTAATGGGATGTTTATCGCTGCAGACATGAGGTCATACTCTGTTGTGGAAAGTGAAGGGTTTATAAATATGGTGAAAGTGCTTGAGCCACGCTACGAAGTCCCCTCACCACAGACGGGTGGACCTCCAGGGCAACGGAAAGCTACGTGACTGCTCACTACACCACAGAGGAGTGGGAGATGCGAAGTCCGGTGCTACAGACACGCCCCCTTTATGAGAGTCACACAGTGACAAATCTGTCGCAGGTACTGCTTGGAGCAGTAGCAGAGTGGAAGCTAGATAGGCCCAATAGCAATATCCCAATCACCACAGATAATGCCAAGAACCAAGTAAATGCAGTGATAGAAGCTGGACTGGGGCCAGAGATAGCTTGCTTTGCATATGTGATCAATTTAGCATCCCAAAGGGGAATCTCAGTGAACCAGATGGACCGCCTCCTTGGGAGAATCAGGAAGGTGGTTTCCTTTTTCCACTGACACACAACAGCTGCTCATGTGCTTAAGACCAAGCAAGAAATGCTACAGCTACCGACCCACAAGCTCATACACGATGTCACAACAAGATGGAACTCCACTTATGACATGTTGGAGCGCTATCTTGAGCAGCAGGCAGCTGTATACTCTGCACTGACAGACGAGACCCTGAAAAAATAAAAAATAAAGACATCGTCACCTTGTCTGACAATGACGTGAAAGTGGCAGAGGAGGTCCTCCAGGTGCTCAAACCCCTCAAAACGGTTACAACCCTATTGAGCACTGAAACTGCACCGTCTGTGTCCATGATCCTACCTCTGAAAACAAGGATTCTACAATCCATGGCCCCAAGTGAGGAAGACTGCACCATCACCAAAGATGTCAAGGCTGCCATTAGAGAGGAACTGAACCCCAGATACCCCCCAAATGTACAGGACTACCTTCATAGATCTACTGCACTGGATCCAAGGTTCAAGTCCCTGTCTCACCTAGACCCTGCCCTACACCGGAGGACATACAGTGATCTTACCACTGAGATTGTGGCCACTGAAGAGGTTAAAAAATATATACAAAAATAAGAGTGAATTACTTAAATAATAAATATACTGCAGTCTAATCTTAGTCTATGCTATTGCTATTAGAATCATCCATGTTTGATTTGGAATAATAATTATGTTTTTTATTAAATGTTATTGCCACAATTATAGTTCTATGAAAAATTATTTGAAGTTATAAGCTCAAGTCTGCTTTGCTTTCTTTTTTTTTGATGTGGACACAGGCTATTTMAATTCACTGTTGTTCAAAGGAAGAAGGTATCATGCCTCATTGCACTTTAATTTAACAATTGAGTATTGACTATTTTAAGATTTTTTTAAAATATTGAAAAGTTCCTTGCTTTAAGTGTTCTTTAAGTAATAAATAGAAAGCAAAGTTATATTTGTCTCCCTTTTTTTTGTTGCTGATCCGAAAAATTATCCGATCTGTGACCAAAACTGTGATGCGATCCGAACCGTGAATTTTGTGATCCGTTGCACCACTAGTAAAAAGCATGTTAAACATCCTTCCTCCAATAAAGTTTTTATTTGAGAATTGCCAGAACAATCTGTGATAGCAAAAATAGGCTTATTCTGTGTCTGGGAAACTGGCCCTAAAAGAAACAACAACAGATTAAGGTTAACTATTTGAACCTTTCAAACCCACCTCTCTCTTTCTCCTGCAGCATGGGGGCACCAGCGACAGCGTACGACGAGAAGAAGGAAACATGCGGGACCGTCTGTCTGAAGTATCTCCTATTTACATTCAACTTCCTCTTCTGGGTGAGTCTGTCTGCCTGCATGTGACTTTCATGCTGGGAGGACAACCCCTCTGAGAAATATGTTTTTCTGTATCTTTCTGGTGTCCACAGACCAACACAACACCAGGCATTCCATCCCACATTCCCTATCACACAATTGTGCTTCCCAGCCTGCTAGACTGAACGGCTAGTCAGCCACACTGTGGGAGATGGCAGCTGTCCTAATACAGATCTCAGGAAAGATGTGTCCGCTAATGCAAACCTAATAATCTAGCCCTGCTAGGCTGCTACATATGCTCAAATACATGTTTTCCCCTAAAACATTGTGACTGATAACTTATTCTTATCCCTTGCGCAAATATTCTACAGCTGTGTCTGTCTGTCCGGAGCTCAATGGTGCAGGAAACTCTTGAGGCCAGAATATTTTATACAATGTTGCAAGTTCCTTGAAGACCAGCCATGCGTAGTAGTCAATGTTTATTTTTATCAGGATATTTTCTACCTGCAGAAGGCAATGTTTTTATTTGTTGGCTTTATGTAGGCTATTTTTATATATTGGAAATGGCATTAGAAATTACTTTAAGATTTGAATCGTTTTCATTTAGATAGAATTTTGATTAACACGTCATTGATTTTGAGATATGAAGACTTTATTATCAATGAAAGTGTTCTACTAAAAATGTGCATATGAAAATCATAACTTGCACGCAGTAGAAATTGTACGATAACTTGGCACTCCAAATGGAAAAGGTTGCCGACCGCTGGTGTAGCCTGTTACCGACAACTTCAGGAGCTTAATGGTAGAATCTTTGAAGGGCAGTGGGAGGAGGAGGTTCGGGAACAGCCTTACAGTATATAAACATCAGCATGAGTGACTGACTGTTTGTGTATATTTCACAGACTGAATGTCATTCACATCGAGTGTATAGCCGCCCATCTCCTCTGCTCCCTTTTTAGTGAATGAATGACCCTGCATTACAAGGCTATCAGTAGCTGTGTAAGTGATTGAGTTGGCACAGGGACACATTTTTTTTGGTGCAGTGCTGCAACATCTGCTGATGTACAAGTGTGAATGTAGTATACGGTCGATTTAACCGCTTTTCATCATATTCAAACTGTGGATGGTGATGTATTTTGTAAGTTGATAAGGCCTGTAATGTTGTGTTTAATGAAGAATACACACCAAATACTGCCATCTTCATTAACATCATGGGAACTATTCCACAGTATTTAATACTGCATAAGAATGAATGCCTATAAGAATTGAAGGTGACAGTGGTTCATTTGTTTGCCACTGTAGGTGGTGGGCTGTAGCAAGCTATCTGCTTTAGTTTTCGAGATGATCGATCTATGTCAAGGGAGGAAGTGTTTTTTACATATTTGTAGGGCTTACCCCATTTAGTCGGCTGGTCATTTGTTTGGTCGATAGGCTGTTGGCAGTAGTGGACTGATCCATTGTGGAGGCCGTGGGGCCGTGGGGCCGTGGGCATAGTCCATCAGTCCGAGACGTGCTACTGAAATTGTACAGTTGAAGTCGGAAGTTTACGTACACTTAGGTTGGAGTCATTAAAATTAATTTCTCAACCACGCCACTAATTTCTTGTTCACAAACTATAGTTTTGGCAAGTCGGTTAGGACATCTACTTTGTGCATGACACAAGTAATTTTTCCAACAATTGTTTACAGACAGTGAATTATAAGTGAAATAATCTATCACAATTCCAGGCTTTAGAAGCTTCTGATAGGCTAATTGATATCATTTGAGTCATTTGGAGGTATACCTGTGGATGTATTTCAAGGCCTACCTTCAAACTCAGTGCCTCTTTGCTTGACATCATTGGAAAATCCAAAGAAATCAGCCAAGACCTCAGAAAAAAAATTCTAGATCTCTACAAGTCTGGTTCATCCTTGGGAGCAATTTCCAAACGCCTGAAGGTACCAKGTTCCTCTGTACAAGCAATAGTACGCAAGTATAAACACCATGGGACCACGCAGCCGTCATACCGCTCAGGAAGGAGAAGCGTTCTGTCTCCTAGAGATGAACGTACTTTGGTGCGAAAAGTGCAAATCAATCCCAGAACAACAGCAAAGGACCTTGTGAAGATGCTGGAGGAAACGGGTACAAAAGTATCTATATCCACGGCAAAACGAGTCCTATATCGACATTACCTGAAAGGCCGCTCAGCAAGGAAAAAGCCACTGCTCCAAAACCGCCATAAAAAAGCCAGACTCCGGTATGCAACTGCACATGGGGACAAAGATCGTACTTTTTGGAGAAATGTCTGGTCTGATGAAACAGAAATAGAACTGTTTGGCCATAATGACCATTGTTATGTTTGGAGGAAAAAGGGAGATGCTTGCAAGCCGAAGAACACCATTCCAACCGTGAAGCACGGGGGTGGCATCATTTTGTTGTGGGGGTGCTTTGCTGCAGGAGGGACTGGTGCACTTCACAAAATAGATGGCATCATGAGGAAGGAAAATGATGTGGATATACTGAAACAACATCTCAAGACATCAGTCAGGAAGTTCAAGCTTGGTTGCAAATGGGTCTTCCAAATGGACAATGACCCCAAGCATACTTCCAAAGTTGTGGAAGGCTACCCAAAAACGTTTGACCCAAGTTAAACAATTTAAAGGCAATGCTACCAAATACTAATTGAATGTATGTAAACTTCTGACCCACTGGGAATGTGATGAAAGAAATAAAAGCTGAAATAAATCATTCTCTCTACTATTATTCTGACATTTCACACTCTTAAAATAAAGTGGTGATCCTAACTGACCTAAGACAGCACATTTTTACGAGTATTAAATGTCAGGAATTGTGAAAAACTGAATTTAAATGTATTTGGCTAAGGTGTATGTAAACTTCCGACTTCAACTGTATATGGTTATATTACGTTAAGAACAATGGTGCAACACCAATAAAAATACTATGTTTTTATAACAAATGCACTTTCCCATGTTGGATAGTGGTCGCTGTCCGCAATTCAGGAACGCATCAGTCCGCTGTTGAATTGGCGTCTTTTCCTAGACCATGTTGCGTTGTGCATAATAGCAAAGTTAACCAGCATATTGGTGTTGAGAACAATGCAGCGGAGGCAGCAGCAGAATGAGGAGATGAGAAAACAGCCCTTGCCTTATTGTCTAAGAAAAGTGAGGAGAGAGGAAACCAACTTAATTAGGTCTATAATCAATAGCCTAAATGTTAAATGTGGCTGGGCTTTATCAACAATATATCTACAGGGGGCCTCCCGGGTGGCGCAGTGGTCTAGGGCACTGCATCGCAGTGCTAGCTGCGCCACCAGAGTCTCTGGGTTTGCGCCCAGGCTCTGTCACAACCGGCCGCGACCGGGAGGTCCGTGGGGCGACGCACAATTGGGCTAGCGTCGTCCGGGTTAGGGAGGGTTTGGCCGGTAGGGATATCCTTGTCTCATCGCGCTCCAGCGACTCCTGTGGCGGGCCGGGCGCAGTGCGCGCTAACCAAGGGGGCCAGGTGCACGGTGTTTCCTCCGACACATTGGTGCGGCTGGCTTCCGGGTTGGAGGCGCGCTGTGTTAAGAAGCAGTGCGGCTTGGTTGGGTTGTGCTTCGGAGGACGCATGGCTTTCGACCTTCGTCTCTCCCGAGCCCGTACGGGAGTTGTAGCGATGAGACAAGATAGTAATTACTAGCGATTGGATACCACGAAGATTGGGGAGAAAAGGGGATAAAAAATAATAATAAAAAATTTAAAAATATATATATATCTACAGAAATAAGACATCCTGCTTCTGTTGCTTGTTTGAGTGTTTGTTTAATAGCCTACTGATTCCGTGAGCACCAAGCCTCACGCAATGATGTCAAATAAAGAATTTCACAAATTTGGCTGTTTTTCTTCTTTGTTTTACTGTGTGTAATAAAGGATTTACACTTTTTTGATTTGTTTACAATGTTCCAAATTGTCAGAAAAATCATATTTATACTAATGCTCCTTTTTCTTGATCTCGTTGTTATTATTATTATTATGATCATAAGTCACGTCATTGTCATTAGTAGGCTTAATATAGCATCTTTGTATAACCACCATTGAGCTGTAGGCCTAAGAGTGCATGCTGTTTAGTTTTAATACCGTAACTTACTTAGGCCTACAGTATATTTCAATACCTATATAGGCTACTGTATCAATCATTCATTCGTTCATGTCATCACACAGCATACGAGTCATTCTTGATTTGAAATGCTATTAAGCATTTTAGTTTTAAAATAAAGCGAGTTTTGAATAATTAGCTTATACAATAAATAAACCTTTCCATTTGGTGAATTGCATTCACAAATGAATGTGACTGTTTTTAGGCTTTGCTGTAATAAAGGCTTAACAAAACATTTTTACAACAGACTCTGGTACGCTTAATTTATTTAGAGTTTACATTGTTCCAAACGGTCAGAGCGGTTGCTCCTTAACTTCTTTTTCTTGATCTCCAGTATTTTCCACAACTAGTCAAATCTATTCCACCCATCTGACCTTCCCTTTACCTCCTGAGCAACCAGTAAATATTCCCTCGTTTCGAGTTTGTCACGTCCTCTGCATCCAATTTTCTGTCATATGTTATGGTATTCAGAGTTTGTTATAACTAATTTATTTATGTTATTATGATATGCTATACGTGAGGCCCTATTCGGATGATTCGTTTTACTGGGGGAGGTCGGGTAATGTAAATATGTACGCGAGCACAAAACACCACATCTGTCATTTTTAGTCCCGTCCGAATCTGACATGTCAGTAATTTTTACATGGCCGTAGAGTAACAATTCCACTCAGAATAAGCTACAGTTATTCTAGTCCCGTACGAATCAACATCCCTGTGTTTTCAGAGAAATGTCTGTGTTTGACAGGTGTTGCTCACGGTTTGCGCAAGAAAACAACAGATTCGATAAATTGAACTGTGCTGTGCATAAGCTATATATGAATGGCCTATATGTAGCCTATCAATTCTCAAAGTGAATGCTTTTGTTTATGTTTTTTGTGCGTATCAATTGAATATTAGCAAATGCATCAGTAAAAAATATTGAGCCTATTTAATGCAACCCTTGCTGTTAATAGATCGTTAAGCAGCATACAACTGACCTAAACATTTGGAAATGATAAGTAAACTTTCTCATTCACGGCCTAAAAACAATCAAATCAATTGCTGGTTGGACTCCCTCTAGTCATTTGGGTGTCTTAATTATATAGTTAAGGAGTGTGCTTAAAGCATCAGACAAGCTCAGTGAATATAGTTGATTTGATTAAAACACATAGGAGGTGTCAATATATGGAAAAATACACGTTTATAAAGGTTGTCTAATCGATTGGCAGATGAGTACTGAACTGTAAACCAATCAAACATTGTGTACTATCCATGGTACTATCTCTGCTGATAATGTCTGCCAATCACGTTATCCGTGCTCGAGAGATATCTTCCGCCGACAAACTTCTCAGATAAAGTATTTTTTATTTATTTGTAATCTAACTATTTAGTTATAGAAAGAGGATACTATCAATGCAAGCTGTAAAATTACTCCCAACTTAGAATGCAGCCACCATAGTAATGTAGCTATCTTGCTCGTTAGATAGCTAGTTACAACAAGTAGATATGTTGCTAGCTAGCAGGAGCAGATACAGTGCCTTCAGAAAGTATTCACACCCCTTGACTTACATTTTTTGAATACCCCATCATGTCAGTGGAATTATGTTTTTAGAAAATCAAATCTGAATGAGTGATGTTACAGAATGGCATAGGCAAGATGCAGTAGATGGTATCGAGTACAGTATATACAGTGGGGAGAACAAGTATTTGATACACTGCCGATTTTGCAGGTTTTCCTACTTACAAAGCATGTAGAGTTCTGTAATTTTTATCATAGGTACACTTCAACTGTGAGAGACGGAATCTAAAACAAAAATCCAGAAAATCACATTGTATAATTTTTAAGTAATTAATTTGCATTTTATTGCATGACTTAAGTATTTGATCACCTACCAACCAGTAAGAATTCCGGCTCTCACAGACCTGTTAGTTTTTCTTTATAGAAGCCCTGCCTGTTCTCCACTCATTACTGTATTAACTGCACCATGTTTGAAACTCGTTACCTGTTTAAAAGACACCTGTCCACACACTCAATCAAACAGACTCCAAACCTCTCCACAATGGCCAAGACCAGGAAGCTGTGTAAGGACATCAGGGATAAAATTGTAGACCTGCACACGGCTGGGATGGGCTACAGGACAATAGGCAAGCAGCTTGGTGAGAAGGCAACAAACTGTTAGCGCATTATTAGAAAATGGAAGAAGTTCAAGATGACGGTCAATCACCCTCGGTCTGGGGCTCCATGCAAGATCTCACCTCGTGGGGCATCAATGATCATGAGAAAGGTGAGGGATCAAGCCAGAACTACACACGGCAGGACCTGGTCAATGACTGAAGAGAGCTGAGACCCACAGTCTCAAAGAAAACCATTAGTAAAACACTACGCCGTCTTGGATTAAAATCCTGCAGCGCCACACAAGGTCCCTTTGATCAACCAGCGCATGTCCAGGCCCATCTGAAGTTTGCCAATGACCATCTGGATGATCCAGAGAGGAATGGGAGAAGGTCATGTGGTCTGATGAGACAAAAAATAGAGCTTTTTGGTCTAAACTCACTCGCTGTGTTTGGAGGAAGAAGAGGATGAGTACAACCCAAGAACACCATCCCAACCGTGAAGCATGGAGGTGGGAAACATCATTCTTTGGGATACTTTTCTGCAAAGGGACAGACGACTGCACCGTATTGAGGGGAGGTGGATGGGCCATGTATCGCAAGATCTGGCCAACAACCTCCTTCCCTCAATAAGGCATTGAAGATGGGTCGTGGCTGGGTCTTCCAGCATGACAACGAACCCAAAACACACAGCCAGGGCAACTAAGGAGTGGCTCTGTAAGAAGCATCTCAAGGTCCTGGAGTGGTCTAGCCAGTCTCCAGACCTGAACCAATAGAAAATCTTTGGAGGGAGCTGAAGTCCGTATTGCCCGCGACAGCCCGAACCTGAAGGACCTGGAGAAGGTCTGTAATGAGGGTGGGCCAAAATCCCTGCTGCAGTGTGTGCAAACTGGTCAAGAACTACAGGAAATGTATGATCTCTATAATTGCAAACAAAGGTTTCTGTACAATATTTAAGTTCCTGCTTTTCTGATGTATCAAATACTTATGTCATGCAATAAAATGCAAATTAATTACTTAAAATCATACAATGTGATTTTCTGGATTTTTGTTAGATTCCGTCTCTCACAGTTGAAGTGTACCTATGATAAAAATTACAGACCTCTACATGCTTTGTAAGTAGGAAAACCTGCAAAATCGGCAGTGTATCAAATACTTGTTCTCCCCACTGTACATATGAGATGAGTAATGTAGGGTATGTAAACATAAAAGTGCATAGTTTAAAGTGGCTAGTGATACATGTATTACATAAAGATGGCAAGATGCAGTAGATGATATAGAGTACAGTATATACATATACATTATATTAAGTGGCATTGTTTAAAGTGGCTAGTGATACATTTTTGATCAATTTCCATCAAAAGAAATGTTACAAATTTAATAAAAATGAAAAGCTGAAATGTCTTTTAGTCAATAAATATTCAACCCCTTTGTTATGGCATGCCTAAATAAGTTCAGGAATAAACATTTGCTTAACAAGTCACATAATACGTTGCATGGACTCACTCTTGTGTGCATTAATAGTGTTTAACATGATTTGGAATGACTACCTCATCTCTGTACCCCACACATACAATTATCTGTAAGGTCGATCAGTGAATTTCAAACACAGATTCAACCACGAAGACCAGGGAGGTTTTCCAATTCCTCGCAAAGAAGGGCACCTATTGGTAGATGGGTTAAAAAAATCTGACATTGAATATCCCTTTTTTTTTTATTGAATCCAAAACATACAATATACTTGCAGTGAAGCCACTCAAGAACTACAACAACTAGCATGGTAAAGTTATTAATTYCACTTTGGAAAGTGTGTCAATACACCCAGTCACTAGAAAGATACAGGAGTCTTTACTAACTCAGTTGCCGGTGAGGAAGGAAACCACTCAGGGATTTCACCATGAGCCCAACGGTGACTTTAAAACAGTTACAGCGTTTTAATGGCTGTGATAGGAGAACTGACGATGGATAAACAAATTTGTAGTTACTCCACAATACTAACCTAATTGACAAAGTGGAAAGAAGGAAGCCTCTACAGGATAAAATATTCTAAAACATGCATCTTGTTTGCAACAAGGCACTAACGTAATACTGCAAAAAATGTGGCAAAGCAATTCACTTTTTGTCCTGAATACAAAGAGTAATGTTTGGGGCAAATAGAATATAACACATTACAGAGTACCACTTTCCATATTTTCAAGCATAGTGGTGGCTGCATCATGTTATGGTTGTAATCATTAATTAAGGACTGGGACATTTTTCAGTATAAAAAATAAACGGAATGGAGCTAAGCACAGGAAAAATCCTAGAGGAAAACCTGGTTGTCTGCTTTCCGCCAGACACTGGGAGATTAATTCACCCTTTAGCAGGACAATAACCTATAATACAAGGCCAAATCTACACTGGAGTTGCTTACCAAGAAGATGGTGAATGTTCTTGAGTGGCTGAGTTACAGTTTTGACTTAAATCAGATTGAAAATCTATGGCTAGACTTAAAAATGGTTGTCTGACAGCAACAAGGGGGATTGGAGGGACGCCATGTGCGACTGACATGTTTTCCGTTTGCTCCCGTGGTATTTTTAAAGTTTATGTGAATTTTGCAGCAGAACCGTATTTATTTTCATATATTATTTTGGTGATCCCTTCCCGTAAAAACCAAGACTACTTTACTTCCAAATGTCAGCATGTCGACGAAACATAAGGCTAAAAGCATGACTTTGAGAAAACCCGGCCTACAAGACACACTCTCATCACCGCCCTCTCCTGAGCCTGACGGCCCGGGGACTGACACTTTACCCGGGGGGGCGGCTTGGCCTGGCGGCGCTGAAATGAACATTCTCGAGGCCATCAAACTACTACGCTCTGAGATAGTTGAAATGAAAACGGAGGTGGTTAATACGATTGAGGCCCGAATAAAGGAGGTTTCTGATACTTTAAAAGCAGATCTAACKATCCTGCGGAACGAGACGGTGCCAGCAATCACATCACTCAAAACAACAATGGCGTCGCACACTACAACGATTGCAGCACTGGAGACCTCCGCTACAAATGTCTCC
The DNA here is from genome assembly GCF_002910315.2 of Salvelinus sp. IW2-2015. Classification (NCBI taxonomy): domain Eukaryota; kingdom Metazoa; phylum Chordata; class Actinopteri; order Salmoniformes; family Salmonidae; genus Salvelinus; species Salvelinus sp. IW2-2015. The sequence goes on from NC_036855.1 coordinate 50,196,899, forward strand.
GACTTAACTACATCCCTGGAGGCTGACGTGAAACGCCTCGCTGCGGATTTGAAAAAGGTGAAGGAGAGCTGTGTAAATTTAGAGGGATTCTCTCGCCGCAATAACCTGAGACTTGTATCAGTCCCAGAGTCAGCGGAAATGCCTCGCGCCACGGATTTCGTTTCTGGGCTGCTGAAGGATGTTCTTGCCTTAGATGAAAAGCCCCTGATTGATCGTGCCCACCGGTCGCTGCGCCCAAAGCCCCGGGATGGGGAGAGGCCCCGTGACATAATTCTTCGAGTGCACTTTTTCCATGAGAAGATGGAGATTCTCCGACGAGCCCGCAATACCACTCTGAGCTTTCAAGGACAGAGCTTATCCATCTACCAGGACTACTCCGCCACTGTTTCCAGGCAGCGCGCAGCTTTCGGGCAGGCCAAGCGACTACTTCGGGACCATCCAGGTGTGAAGTACGGACTGCGATTCCCGGCCCGTTTATGGCTATCTCATGATGGTAAAGACTACACATTTGAATCTCCGGATGAGGCTCTCTCTCACATTCAACGTCACATCAAGAAGTCTTGAACTTGCTCATAGTTCAGCAACTGTTGCTTGCGAACTGTGGATAGTAAGTAACCCACCTGTGGTACAATTATGTTTAGCTACAACATGCTAATTTTGTATAGTTGGGGAGTTGGCGAACCCATTCAGGCTTATTTGATGTGATCAAATGTTTTGATGGTTTCTTCTCTGATCTGCATAAAGAGCGCCAACTACTCAATCTGAATTGTTATGAGCTTTCTACAGGCAGCTGAACAGTCACTCTTGCGAGCTCGTACAGAGTGTATGAACAAGGCGACAGGCCAGTAAATCCTTTGCACATCAGATCCGTAAATCTGAGGCTCACGTTTAATCCACAACTAAGGACCTCGTCTGGCTGCCACCACAGTATACATAACGAGATCAATGATCAATCAAACAATTTTTTACTCTGCGCTATACCACCTCTGAATCCCCTCAAGACCCTTTTGCTGATTGATTCCTTCTTTAAATGGCCTGAATATGCCTTCAATTGATACAGACACCCATGAACTGTCTAGAAGAAGAATTTACACCTGAGGAGATTGCAAACAGCAGTGCCGCAATGAAAAAGTGGTAAATCACCGGGTCCGGATGGTTTTCAACCGATTTTACAGGACGTTTTTCTGGTCTGCTGCCATCTCTTTGTCTCGACTATTTGCAGAGTGCCTTGATACCTCAAAGCTACGCGCTACTCTTTATCAGGCCTTCAATTTCATTCCTATAAAGAAAAACAAAGACCCCCTGGAATGTGGCTCTACTCGCCGCAATCTCGCTTTTAAACTGTGATTACAAAATTCTAGCCAAGTTTTAGCCATCCGTATGGAACGCTCGCTGCACAAGTAATACACTCTGACTAGACTGGCTTTGTGAGAAAAGGCATTTGTTTTTCATATTAGGCGCTTAATGAAATACTGTACTCCCCAGCGTCGACGGACCCAGAGGTAGTGGTCTCACTTGATGCAGAAAAAGCGTTTGACCGCGTTGAGTGGGATTACCTAACACTACCCTTATAGATTTGGCTTGTCGCCAAATTCATTGCGTGGATAAAGATTCTTTATTTTCCCCCATGGCTTCGGTACGGACTAACAACTTGTCCTCTGACTATTTCCCTTGCACCGCGGATCAGACAGGGCTGTCCACTCTCCCTTGTTGTTTGCTTGGCAATCGAACTCTCGCCATTGCACTACGCTCTAATGATGCCATTCAAGGAATAATCAGGACGGGCTCAGAGCGAAGTCTCGCTATATGCGGATGACCTCCTTTTGTTTATCTCTACCCTGATACCCTCATTGCCACGCGCCTTTCTGTTTCTTAAAAGGTTTGGATCAATCTCAGGGTACAAGCTGAATCTAGGCAAGAGTGAGCTTTTTCCTGTAAACAAGGCTGCTTTAAAAGTGCTCTTTTACAAGTTCTCAGTTTAGGATTGTCCGGGATCAATTCACCTACTTGGGTTAAAGTGACAAGGAAATATTCAAATCTGTTTCAGGAAAACTTGGTTGCTCTAGCAGACAGTTTGAAACAGTCTTTTACCTTTTGGAGTCGCTACCTCTTTCTCTTATCGGAAGGATTAATGTCATTAAATGAGTGTGTTGCCCAAATTTCTTATATTTATTTCAATGTTTACCCATTTTTATTCAAAATCTTTTTTTATTTCACTGGCTCAAACATTCATGCATTTCATTTGGGATGGCAAGGTACCACGGATTGGTAAAAAACATTTACAGAAGCCTAAGTCATTGGGGGTTTAGCTCTACAAATTTTCAGACATACTATTGGGCTGCAAATTTCAGAGCCCTTCTGTACTGGCTGCAGACTGATCCTACTGGCCCCAGACCACTCTGGGTCCAGATGGAGTCTGAATCGTGTAAACCTGCTGCCTTTCTTCTGTGTTGTGCTCGTCTCTCCCAGTGTCCTAGGCAAAAGGTGTGTCAACCCAATTGTAAAGGAGTCTCTTAAAATTTGGAATCAATTCCGTTTAGCCTTTGGCCTCCGAGGCTTTTCTCTATCAGGCCCAATCAATCAGAACATTTTATTTCCTCCATCTTTGAATGATGGGGCTTTGGCATCTGCCCTCACTAGGCTCTCTCACTAGCCCAATTATTCTTTGATGATACATTTGCCTCTTTTGCTCAGCTACAGGAAAGGTTCAACCTCCCCCAATCCCACTTTTCCGCTATCTCCAGACTAGGAACTTTGTCAGAGCTAACACACCTGAATTTCCCCATAGGCCTGCGAATACAGCTATAGAGAGCATCTTGGAGCTGACAAGCTTCCTAGGGGCACAATTTCAGATGTATATGCAATCATTCATGACTTACAGAACCCTTCTTTGGTGCCTTTAAAGACTCGATGGGAAAAGGATTTGGGGAGGAACTTGGGAAGACACCTGGGAATCTGTGCTGCGCAGGGTGCATTCGTCCTCTTTTAGCACTAGACACAGCCTCATTCAATTCAAGGTGGTTCACCGTATCCACTGGTCTGGGGCCAGACTTGGAAGAATATTCTCTGATTTTGATCCTACTGTGTCAGATGTAAAATTGAACCAGCCACACTGTTGCATATGTTCTGGGGTGTCATAAACTGTCAGGTTTCTGGGAATTAATATTTAAATGTTTCTCTGATAATATGACACTGTTTATGATCCGTCTCCCCTTACAGCCCTTTTGGTGTACTGCCCATAGGTACCCCCCTGTCAAGAATACAGTCGGACACTGTTGCTTATACAACTCTTTTAGCTAGACGGCTAATACTACAGAACTGGAAGATGGCAGCTCCCATCTTATACATATTGGGTGAGAGATGTGTTGTGCTCTCTGAAACTAGAAAAAATTAAATTAAATTCACGTGGGAACCCAAACTGTTTAATGAGGCTTGGGCTCCATTCCGGTGTTACTTTAAACAGTCCATCCTCTGATGGCATTCCTTTAAAACACAATAAGTCTGTATTTGACCCCCTGTGACTTACTTAGGGGTTGGATGAGCATTTCTCTGTGTTTTTTCTGGGGGGGGGG
>NC_036855.1:50201004-50394294 GCF_002910315.2 Salvelinus sp. IW2-2015
ATCATCGAGTGTGCTTGACCTACAGCATTCAGTCATTTTTAATTATCATTGTATCTGGAGGTTTACTTTCTCCGGTGTGTTCTAGGTGTCTTGCTCAACCTATTCAGTTTGTTTATTAGCATGTCTCAGTGACCAAAATATTTCTTGGCTATTTGTTTACTGCATCCGTTCTGCATTTGACCCAGTAAACAGTAAAGTGCTTCCCGAGGCGACACGTTTTTTGGGCGTCCTCACTTAAATTTAAAAAGTTCTGGCGTCATTTAGCCCGCAAGCGTTCAACGTTTGCGCCACACGTAGTTTTTTTGGTCTGGTTGTAAGCTGTCGCAGCATTCAACTAGGACAACTATTATAATAATTTATTATTATTATATTTTGATTGTCTTACTTACGATTTCCTTACTTCAAATAGGTCTTCGGCTGAGAGCCTTTATACATTTTATTTATTTATTTATTTTCTCTTCTCAAAGCCTGTAATAAGACTGGAATTATATTATATACATTACAAGTGGTGCTTTTGTAATTTTTTCGTTTGCACAAGGGATTCACTTTTATTTATTTTTATTTAAAACTGATTATCTTTGTTTTTGCTGTTTGATCCACCAACAAAACGCGACTTTAAAGAGCGGGATGTGGGTTTTAGGTTTACAGACCACCTCTCACAGACATACTGTGCGAAGAGAACATGTTCTATTCTAGGCTTGTTACCTCGGTTTGGAAGGTATTGTCTGGGATGGGGGAGGGTGGGGGAGGGCGTTGAATTGTTCAGTTTTAATTGTTGTCATTCTGTTCTTTCGTTTTTTTCCCCTGTACTTTTTCCAACATCTACCACCGTACTTATTACTCTTGGAACAATTATTCTGGGGTTATTGGCTGCGCTCATTCTTTTCCCATTCTATGCTCTAATGACAGGGTTGTATACGGGAATGCCCAGAGGGGCCAAAACAATGCGATCAGTTAATTTGCTGGAACATCAAAGCGGTTAATAACCCAGTGAAGCGTAAGAGGTTGTTGACACACTTTAAAGCGTATTTGATATGCAAATATTGCATTTCTTACAAGAGACTCACCTTGCAGGACTGCGGTGTGAAGCACTTAGATGAGTTAGGACTGGGTTGGTCAAGTGTTTCCACTCTAACTCATAGTAAATCAAGAGGGGCTTAGCATTTGTGGTTGATAAGCTACTCCCTTTAGGTTATCGCTGATCCTAAGTACGATACGTCATTAGTAACCGGTAAACTGTTTTGCATTAAGGTTGATGTGCTTATTGATTGTGACCTGCGGATGCCTTGTTCATCTTGCCGGGGCAGAGACTAAGGTGTGAGCTTGTTTTTTTATTTTTAAATTTTGTTCACGCCTACATGAATAATAATAATTTTATTTTTTATTTTAAAGCATTGTAAACTTTTCATTTTTGGTCCAGTGGATGGTTGGTCTGTGGCCTTGACTGTCTGTGAGTGGTTGCATTTCTCCACCCCATCCCTTGACTGTTTACAGGAACAATGGTGAGGTGTTTGCTCTGTCCCTATACTATAGATTGCCCTTTAACCTTTGTAGCCTTCTGCCTGGTGTGTTTAACTTGTCTAAAGTATGGTATCTTTAAAGCTATTTTTTTTTAATGTATTATTTGTATTTTTTTCTAGTTGAGTATATTATTTATATTGCTTTGTCTTGTCTGTGTGTGTAAAACTTAATAAACAGAGTTTTCAAAAACAAAAAAATGGTTGTCTAGCAATGATCAACAACCAATTTGACAGATCTTGAAGAATTTTCAAAAGAATAATGAGCAAATATTGCACAATCCAGTTGTGCAAAGCTCTTTGAGACATACCCAGAAAGACTCACAGCTGTAATCGCCAAAGGTGATTCTAACATGTCTTGATTCAGGGGTGTGAATACTTATGTAAATTAGATTTCCATATTTAATTTTCAATAAATTTGTTAAGATTTCTAAAATCATGTTTTTTTTTAATTCAGGCTGGAAAACCAAATGTGGAATAAATCAAGGTGTATGAATACTTTCTGAAGGTACTGGGGCTTTATCACTAGCTAGCATGTCATTCAGGGACAAGGGCCGTTTCAGCTATCAGTTTGTTCCAAGTAATAATTTAAGACTAAAGAAATCTGTAGGACAAGTAGTGTAAAGCTAATACAGTCATCAAGGCAGGACCGTCTAATTTCATTCATACTGACAAATAAGAAATGCCACATTATCCCTGTCAATAGTTGGAGTAGGATAATTTCAGGATGTTCATTTTCTAACTCACAAACTACATTCCTTTGCTATTATGGTTTATTGTATTCCTTCTTGTCTCACTTTTTTCTCACATAATCTATTCAGCTCTCCTGTGTCCTGCTCCCAGAGATCAACCAAGTGCTATTCACTAAGCATGCGCTGATTCACTCACCTGTGAGGAGATCCATCTTACTGAAGTTTGAACTAGCCCTGCCGTCACTATTTAGACATTGGGATGACATAAGCATTTGCCTGTTGTCTATTTTGTGGGTTTTGTCTTACACAGTCTAGTACATTTTAGATTTGAAGAACACCAACTACAGATACACGTACGTGCTTGTTTGAGGATCTCAAAGACTGAATAACAGATGACAAATAGATGATTTTACTATTGTAACATCCTGGGGTGAGAATTCTATTGTTCCCATCAGGTGTCCAGGTTTTTGCCAAGAGTGTGCAAAGCTGTCATCAAGGGAAAGGGTGGTTACTTTGAAGAATGTCAAATATAAAATATTTTTGGATTTTTTTAACACTTTTTTGGTTACTACATGATTCCATATGTGTTATTTCATAGTTTTGATGTCTTCACTATTATTCTACAATGTAGAACATAGTAAAAATAAAGAAAAACCCTGGAATAAGTAGGTGTGTCCAAACTTTTGACTGGTACTGTATGTTATGGAAAACATGTCTCACACGCAGTCATAGTTAGTAGAATAAAGAATGGGTTGGCAAGATTTTGGCACCGTCAATTTTTAGAATCTTAGTCGGAAAGTTATTGATTTAAAACACCTAAATATACTCACATTGAGTATGGTTACATGAACACAATAATACTGTGAATAGTCAGATTTATTATAATAATTAGATTTAAACATTTACATGCTTTGCCAGCAGAACGATTTCCCTATTAATCCTGTTTACATGGACACGTCTGAAATCAGAAACGTTCTACCAATGCGACCATGTTATTTTTGTGAAGAATATTTGATTCTGAGTTCAGACATATATAAAGTTTGTATGTGAAAACTATTTCTAAGATGCATATTTTCAGTTTTTCCAACTGTGCTAAAAGAAGCTCACATTGCTTGTGCTAAAAGAAGCTCACATTGCTTGTGCTAGAACATGCGCAGATCAAATACGCCGCTATAACTCTGATTAAGGCGTTTACAAGTCTTAATAATTCGAAAGATTGCTCAGAAAAACACGTTTTTAATCAGCACATGCTTACTTCGATTATGACCTTAAACCGATTTTAAGATAAGCAGAGTGCGGTGTTTAATTGACTAATGCCATAACCAGCCTACTGCCATAATCAGTTTAATATCAAATTATTTGTGTGCATGTAAACGTACTCATTCAATGAACATTTAGTATTTGAAACTTAAACAGTAGTTTTCTAACTGCTTTTTCTTATAATCCTACAGGCTCTTTATCATTCTCTATTCCTTATATTCCAATGCATCAAACATTATGCATGCCCATCATGGTATTCGGTAGCTGCTATTTGAGGACTCATCTGGTTTAGAAATCAAACTCTGGTTATTACAGAGCCCTTTGTACAACCATTTTTTGAAAATATTTTATTGCAAGGTATGCTATATGTATTGGCTAATATGCTTATGCAGTTGTCATTTTCTAAAACCTCCATTCTAATCAGTGGTGTAAAGATACTTTAAAGTACTACTTAAGTCGTTTTTTGGGGTGTCTGTACTTTACTTTACTATTTATATTTTTGACAACTTTTACTTCACTACATTCCTAAAGAAAATGATTTACTTTTTACTCCATACATTTTCCCTGACATTGAAAAGTACTCATTACATTTTGAATGCTTAGCAGGCCAGAACAATTGTAAAATCCATGCACTTATCAAGAAAACATCCCTCTAATCTGGTGGACTCCCTTAAAGATATATTCTCCTTAATGCAACCGCTGTGTCAGATTTCAAAAAAGCTTTACAGCGAAAGCACACCATGGAATGATCTGAGTACAGCGCTCAGCCACCAAAACAAGCCATACAGATACCCGCCATGTTGTGGAGTCAACAGAAGTCAGAAATAGTATTATAAATATTCATTTACCTTTGATCTTCATCGGAATGCACTCCCAGGAATCACAGTTCCACAATAAATGTTTGTTTGATAAAGTCCATAATTTATGTCCAAATACCTCCTTTTTGTTTGCACGTTTAGTTCACAAATCCAAATTCACAAGGCGCAGGCACTTATTCCAGACAAAGTCAAAACAGTTCCATTACAGTTCGTAGAAACATGTCAAACGATGTATAGAATCAATCTTTAGGATGTTTATATCATAAATCTTCCAACCGGACAATTCCTTTTTCTTTAGAAATGAAAGGGAACGCAGCTCGCTCTCACTGCTGCGCGCGTGACTTAACTCATGGCATTCTGCCAGACCCCTTAGTCAAACAGCTCTTATTCGCTCCCCCTTCACAGTAGAAGCCTGAAACAAGGTACTAAAGACTGTTGACATCTAGTGGAAGCCTTAGGAAGTGCAATCGGGCCAAATTTACACTATCTTGGATAGGCAATTACTTAAATCTACAAACCTCAGATTTCCCACTTCCTGGTTGGATTTTTTCTCAGGTTTTTGCCTGCCATATGAGTTCTGTTATACTCACAGATATCATTCAAACAGTTTTAGAAACTTCAGAGTTTTCTATCCAAATCTACTAATAATATGCATATCTTAGCTTCTGGGCCTGAGTAGCAGGCAGTTTACTATGGGCACCTTATTCATCCAAGCTACTCAATACTGTCCCCCAGCCATAAGAAGTTAACACACATGCTTCGGTTGTCGTTTGTAAATGATGTTGGAGTGTGCCCCTGGCTATCTGTAAATAATAAAAACAAGAAAATGGTGCTCTCTGGTTTGCTTAATATAAGGAATTTGAAATGATTTATACTTTTTACTTTTGATACTTAAGTATACAMAAAACCTAACACTGTTAGACTTTTACTCAAGTCATACTTAAGTCATTTTCTGTTAAGGTATCTTTACTTTTACTTAAGTATAACAATTGAGTACTTTTTCCACCACTGATTCTAGCATGCAGTACCCCTTCACTTTTTCCACATTTTGTTATATTACAGCCTTATTCTAAAATGGATTAAACAACATTTTGCCCATCAATCTACATACAATACCCCAGCAAAAAACAGTTTTTTAAAATATTTTTGCAAATGTATAAAAAAAAAAAATCACATTTACGTAAGTATTGAGACCCTTTAGTCAGTACTTTGTTGAAGCACCTTTGGCAGTGATTACAGCCTTCTTGGGTATGACGCTACAAGCTTGGCACACCTGTATTTGGGGAGTTCCTCACATTCTTCTCTGCAGATCCTTTCAAGCTCTCAGGTTGGATGGGGAGCGTCGCTGCACAGCTATTTTCAGGTCTCCAGAGATGTTCGATCGTGTTCAAGTCTGGCCTCAGGCTGTGCCACTCAAGGACATTCAGAAACTTGTCCACTCCTGTGTTGTCTTGGCTGTGTGCTTAGGGTCGTTGTCCTGTTTGAAGGTGATCCTTCGTCCCATTCTGAGGTCCTGAGCGCTCTGGATCTCTCTACTTTGCTCCGTTCATCTTTCCCTTGATCCTGACTGTCTCCCAGTCCATGCCGCTGAAAAACATCCCTACAGCATGGTGCTGCCATGGTGCTGCCACCATGCTTCAGCATAGGAATGGTGCCAGGTTTTCTCCAGACGTGATGCTTGGCATTCAGGCCAAAGAGTTCAATCTTGGTTTCATCAGACCAGAGAATCTTGTTTCTCATGATCTGATCTCATATGCCTTTTACTGAGAAGGGGCTTCCATCTGGCCACTCTATAAAGGCCTGGAGTGCTGCAGAGTGCTGCAGAGATGGTTCTCCCATCTCCTTGACCAAGGCCCTTCTCCCCCGATTGCTCAGTTTGGCCGGACGGCCAGCTCTGGGACGATTCTTGGTGGTTCCAAACTTCTTCCATTTAACAATGATGGAGGCCACTGTGTTCTTAGGGACCTTCAATGCTGCAGAAATGTTTTGGTATCCTTCCCCAGTTCTATGCCTCGACACAATCCTGTCTCTGAACTCTACGTACAATTCCTTTGACTTCATAGCTTGGTTTTTGCTCAGATATGCGCTGTCAACTGTGGGATCTTATATCGACAGGTGTGTGCCTTTTCACAATCATGTCCAATCAATTGAATTTACCCCAGGTGGACTCCAATCAAGTTGTAGAATCATCTCAAGGATGATCAATGGAAACAGGATGCACCTGAGCTCAATTTTGAGTCTAATATCAAAGGGTCTGAATACTTATGTAAATAAGGTAAATTTTGAAAAACCTGTTTTCGCTTCGTCATTATGGATTATAGTGTGTAGATTGAGGAAAACATTTATTTTGATCCATTTTAGAATAAGGCTGTAACATAACAAAATGTGGAAAAAGTTAAGGGGTCTGAATAATTTCCGAATGCTCTGTATATCTTTCTATCTACATGCATTTATTTGGGTTTCTATGCTAATTATTTGATTGCATGTTTATTTAAGCCTGCAGCTAGTTCTTTGTTCTTTATTGAATTCACGGACAGAGATTGCTAATGAAACACTAGCTTCCTGAGCAGGCACATTGACATTTACAGTATTAGTTGGCTTGGCTAGTCAACTGTAACATTGGCGAGCTTTCAATAGTTAACTCTCCATATGATCAAGACCATTCATATTGCATGCTGCATATTTCAAGTGCACTCGAAAACCGATATCTTATTTCAGTCTTTGGGAGCTAACGTTAGATCCTCTTAACACACTGAAAGCAGATCAGAGGCTGTGTTTACATCTTAGAAGCAGGCCATTGGCTGCCTTCATCAAGAGGGGTATGTGCAGGAGTTCTAATTGGTTCCAAGTTTAGCAGTTTGCAAGTTTTCCTGAAGACTTTTGAGATTATACTTTTTCAAATGTACTTTTTTTMGAAGAATTGAAGGTGACAACAAATTTTACAGTAATCATAAGAATATTTCATTGTCGTATACAAAAAATCAGCTCCTCCCTCGACGTAGATCGAGCAACTTCACTGTTTTCGGTGTCAGCCCACTACCTACTAGCCTATGTGTCTAATTCTTCCTCTGTACTTTGTCCTCCCAGCTGGCAGGGGGCGTGGTTATGGCGGTGGGCATCTGGACGCTGGTGGAGAAGAGTGACTACATCAGCCTGCTCTCCTCCGCGACCTACGCCGCCTCCGCCTATATCCTAATCCTTGCCGGGGCCATCGTCATGGTGACGGGAGTGTTGGGCTGCTGCGCCACCTTCAAGGAGCAGAGGAGGCTGCTGAGAGTGGTAAGTGTTGACCCTCAATTATGCACAGACGTTTGCATGAACACGCGTTCACTCACACACACACACGGGTGACACAAGTGGAAACTCTGTCCCAACCAGGACGCAAACTCCCAATCCTCCACACCGTAACACAACATGAAACTTTATTTGCCACGTGCACAGGATACAACGGGTGTAAAACATTAGTCAAATTCATTCTTACCTTGAGAGCTCTTTACCAACAATGTAGTGATAATAATATAGATCATATATATATATATATATTRCCCCCCCCCCCCCCACCTTTATTTAACCAGGTAGTCCAGTTGAGAACAAGTTCTCGTTTACAGCTGCGACCTGGCCAAGATAAAGCAAAGTAGTGCGACACAAACAACAACACAGAGTTACATATAGAAAAAACAAACGTACAGTCAATAACACAATAGGGGGGGAAAAGTCTATATACAGTGTGTGCAAACGGCATGAGGAGGTAAGGCAATAAATAGGCCATAGTTGCGAAGTAATTACAATTTAGCAATTTAACACTGGAGTGATAGATGTGCACATGATGATGTGCAAGTAAAAATACTGGTGTGCAAAAGAGCAAAAACTAAATAAGAACAATATGGGGATGAGGTAGGTAGATTGGATGGGCTATTTACAGCTGCAGCAATTGGTTAGCTGCTCAGATAGTTGATGTTTAAAGTTAGTGAGGGAGATAAGTCCCCAACTTCAGCGATTTTTGCAATTCGTTCCAGTCATTGGCAGCAGAGAACTGGAAGGAAAGGCGGCCAAAAGAGGTGTTGGCTTTGGGGATGACCAGTGAGATATACCTGCCGGAGCGCGTGCTACGGGTGGGTGTTGTTATCGTGACCAGTGAGCTGAGATAAGGCGGAGCTTTACCTAGCAAAGACTTATAGATGACCTGGAGCCAGTGGGTCTCGACGAATATCTAGCGAGGGCCAGCCGACGAGAGCATACAGGTCGCAGTGGTGGGTGGTGTATGGGGCTTTGGTGACAAAACAGGTGGCACTGTGATAGACTGCATCCAGTTTGCTAAGTAGAGTGTTGGAGGCTATTTTGTAAATGACATCGCCGAAGTCGAGGATTGGTAGGATAGTCAGTTTTACGAGGGTATGTTTGGCGACGTGAGTGAAGGAGGCTTTGTTGCGAAATAGGAAGCCAATTCTAGATTTAATTTTGCATTGGAGATGCTTAATGTGAGTCTGGAAGGAGAGTTTACAGTCTAACCCGATACCTAGGTATTTGTAGTTGTCGACATATTCTAAGTCAGAACCGTCCAGAGTAGTGATGCTGGTCGGGCAGGCGGGTGTGGGCAGTGATCGGTTGAAAAGCATGCATTTAATTTTTACTAGCGTTTAAGAGCAGTTGGAGGCCACGGAAGGAGTGTTGTATGGCATTGAAGCGCGTTTGGAGGTTTGTTAACACAATGTCCAAAGAAGAGTCAGAATGGTGTCTTCTGCATAGAGGTGGATCAGGGAGTCACCCGCAGCAAGAGCGACATCGTTGATATATACAGAGAAAAGAGTCGGCCCGAGAATTGAACCGTGTGGTACCCCCATAGAGACTGCCAGAGGTCCGGACAACAGGCCCTCCGATTTGACACACTGAACTCTATCAGAGAAGTAGTTGGTGAACCAGGCGAGGCAGTCATTTGAGAAACCAAGACTGTTGAGTCTGCTGATAAGAATACGGTGACTGACAGTCGAAAGCCTTGGCCAGGTCGATGAAGACTGCTGCACAGTACTGTCTTTTATCGATGGTGTGATATGTTTAATACCTTGAGCGTGGCTAAGGTGCACCCATGACCAGCTCGGAAACCGGATTGCACAGCGGAGAAGGTACGGTGGGATTCGAAATGGTCAGTGATCTGTTTATTAACTTGGCTTTCGAAGACTTTAGAAAGGCAGGGCAGGATGGATATAGGTCTGTAACAGTTTGGGTCATGAGTGTCACTCTCTTTGAAGAGTGATGACCGCGGCAGCTTTCCAATCTTTAGGATCTCGAGGCGATACGAAAGAGAGGTTGAACAGACTGGTAATAGGGGTTGCAACAATGGCGGCGGATAATTTTAGAAAGAGAGGGTCCAGATTGTCTAGCCCAGCTGATTTGTACGGGCCAGGTTTTGCAGCTCTTTCAGAACATCTGCAATCTGGATTTGGGTGAAGGAGAAGCTGGGGAGGCTTGGGCAAGTAACTGCGGGGGGTGCGGAGCTGTTGGCCGGGTTTGGGGTAGCCAGGAGGAAAGCATGGCCAGCCGTAGAGAAATGCTTATTCAAATTCTCGATTATCGTGGATTTATCGGTGGTGACAATGTTTCCTAGCCTCAGTGCAGTTGGCAGCTGGGAGGAGGTGCTCTTATTCTCCATGGACTTTACAGTGTCCCAGAACTTTTTTGAGTTTGTTGCAGGAAGCAAATTTCTGCTTGAAAAAGCTAGCCTTGGCTTTTCTAACTGCCTGTGTATATTGGTTTCTAACTTCCCTGAAAAGTTGCATATCGCGAGGACTATTCGATGCACAGGATGTTTTTGTGCTGGTCGAGGGCAGTCAGGTCTGGAGTGAACCAAGGGCTATATCTATTCTTAGTTCTACATTTTTTGAAAGGGGCATGCTTATTCAAGATGGTGAGGAAATGACTTTTAAAGAACGACCCGTCATCCTCTACCGACGGGATGAGGTCAATATCCTTCCAGGATACCCGGGCCAGGTCGATTAGAAAGGCCTGCTCGCAAAAGTGTTTTAGGGAGCGTGTGACAGTGATGAGGGGTGGCCGTTTGACCGCGGATCCATAGCATATGCAGGCAATGAGGCAGTGATCGCTGAGATCCTGATTGAAAACAGCAGAGGTGTATTTGGAGGGCAAGTTGGTCAGGATAATATCTATGAGGGTGCCCATGTTTATGGATTTAGGGTTGTACGTGGTGGGTTCCTTGATAATTTGTGTGAGATTGAAATAATCAAATATAAAAAAAAAAACACAAGTAAGATATAAGTTGAAGAAACACAAGAATGCTAGTGTATATAGATGTCAGAGCCAGTACCTTTATTCAATATGCAGGGATACTGGGGTGGTTGAGGTAGGTTTATACATGAAAGTGACTGGTAGTAGGATATACATGGAAACAGGTCTGAAAAGTGACTGGTAACAGGAATATATAAATACTTATGGTAATATACTAATGGTATTATATACATGTAAACTGGAGTGATAGTGACCAGTAGCAAGATACGGTAAATACGGAAATCAATAATCTATGAACAGCTGTGTAATGGTAGTAATACATCTCATCAATAATCATTTTAGCAGCAGCGTTGCTGTGAGGGGGTGTGTGCATGTGGGTGTAAGTGTGTGGCGTCAGTAATGGGTGTTTTGAGTAAGAGTGACAGTGAAGGTGTGTGTGTGTGTGTGTCTGAGTGGGTAGAGACCTGTGGATGGGCATAGTCAGTGTGGATAAGCTGTGGGAGAGGGAGAGCAGTAGCTGTTAGCCATTTTAAGTAGAAGCTGTATACTAGTCTGTTGGTCTGTGCCTTGATGCACTGGTACTGCCTGCCGAATGGGAGCATGGAGAACAGTCCATGTCTCAGGTGGCTGGAGTCTTTGGCAATTTTCTGGGCCTTTCTCAGACACCACCCGGCATGTACATCGTGGATGACTGGGAGCTCACCCGCACCACCCTCTGGCACTGCCTTGCCTTCTCCATGACTGTGTTGGTGTGAGTGGACCATGTTAAGTCCTCAGTGATGTGGACACAGAGGAACTTGAAGCTCTTGACCGTCTCTGCTGCGGCCCTGTGGATGGGGGATGTACACACCCACGGTTTTCTATATTCCATGATRAGCCCCTTGGTCTTGCTGACGTTGAGAGAGAGGTATCCGATCTCCTCCTTGTAGGCTGTCTCATCGCCGATGATGATCAGGCCTASCACCATCGTGTCGTCAGCAAACTTGATGATGGAGTTGGAGTTGTGTGTGGCTACACAGTCGTGGGTAAACAGGGAGTACAGGAGGGGGCTAAGCACACAGCCCAGGGCAGCCCCATGTTGAGGGTCAGCATGGCAGAGGTGTTGTTAGCTACTCTCACCACATGTGGTTGGCCCGTCAGGAAGTCCAGGATCCAGTTGCGGAGGGAGGTGTTCAGTCCCAGGGTCCCGAACGAGTTTGACGAGCTTGGAGGGCACTATGGTGTTGAACATTGATTGAGCTGTAGTCGATGAACAGCATTCTCACATAGGTATTCATTTTGTCCAGGTGGGAGAGGGCAGTGTGGAGTGTAATTGAGACTACATCTTCTGTAGATGAGCGGTATGCAAATTGGAGTGGGTTGTCTGGGATGATGGCGTTGATGTGTGCCACAGAAGGAAAGTGAGCTCTCAGAAGGAGATCACAGAAGGAGAGAGCTCATAGGAGAGCACAGAAGGAGAGAGAGAGAGAGAGAGCTCATAGGAGAGCACAGAAGGAGAGAGAGAGCGCTCATAGAAGGAGAGTACAGAAGTAGAGAGAGAGAGAGCTCATAGAAGGAGAGCACAGAAGGAGAGAGAGCACAGAAGGAGAGAGAGCACAGAAGTTGAGAGCTCATAGGAGAGAGCTCATAGGAGAGAGCTCATAGGAGAGCTCATAGAAGGAGAGAGGGCTCACAGAAGGAGAGCACAGAAGTGGAGAGAGAGCTCACAGAAGGAGAGCATAGAAGGGGAGAGAGCGCTCACAGAAGGTGAGCACAGAAGGGGGGGAGAGAGCGCTCACAGAAGGTGAGCACATAAGGGGAGTGAGAGCGCTCACAGAAGGTGAGCACAGAAGGGGGGGGGAGAGCGCTTACAGAAGGTGAGCACATAAGGGGAGGGAGAGCGCTCACAGAAGGTGAGCACAGAAGGGGAGAGAGAGCGCTCACAGAAAGTGAGCAGAGAAGGGGAGAGAGTGTGCTCACAGAAGGGGAGCACAGAATGGGAAAGAGAGCGCTCACATAAGGAGGGGTCTGGTATGAGCACAGTCCATTCTTCTGGGCAGAATTGACAGGGAGGTGGCACAGAGAGTGGAGGGAAACTGTTTTCCTTCCAAGCAGACAAAATTTATACCACTGGCTGACTCAGAAAACCCCAGAGGCAATGAACGGAAAACTGACCTCATACTCTGACTGGCCAGAGCCCTACAAGGCTGTCATAGACAGAGCAGAACTGTGCTGGAAGCAGAGGCAAACTTAAAGGGGTAGTGCACCTAAATTAGATAATTTGTTGTTTTCCTCAKCTTAGAAGTAATTCAATGTGAATGGGTTATGAATGACTGTCATTTACAATAACACTTTCATTACTATCCTGTGGTGGCCATAGAAAATATTCACATTGATTACTCTAAAGCAATAGGTGGTAAGGTGCCCTTGTCTCAGAATGACAAGAATACACTGAATACTTTTTTTTATTTTAGACATGGTGCAAATTAGGTCTAGATCAATGCTTGCTGACAACATGTTGCCAAATCATTTTAGGTCGGTGAGGAACAGAACTAGGTCAACAGAGCCTGTGTGGTGCGTCTGGTTTCTCAAAATTTGAATTCAAGTGATATCTAGGTATTCACATAGGACAATTGTTTTCCATATCAAGTCGAACATGGAATTTTGAGGAAACCAATACTAACTCCTCAATGACTTTAGTTATTTAGTAATAATAGGATCTCTATCCAGTCCTTACCCTGACCTTTTGAGCGTTATATTCCTTAGTGAAGGTACAAGGGAGGAGTAGTTGAAACGGCCTAATTCAGTATTATTCATTCACATTGGGTAAGGTTTCTCAAACGATTTTGTTATCAGCTCCTGTTCTAGATGGGCCTCTACTCTATGTCCACGTTTGATCCCAAACATATGCTGTGGCTTTTGTGTGTTTGAGTGTTGGAATGCAGAGCGCATCCCAAGGAGTTACGATTAGGCCGATGAATCATGCTGAAGGAATGAACTTGTCAGGAGGGAGGGCGGGGAGAGATGGTTAGGAAGGAAAAGAGAGAAGAGGGGTGTGAGTCTGTGTGTGAGTTTGTGTGCGTGCGAGTAACTTAACCATGTTCCATAAGGGCGAGACGACTGTCAAATCGGTCGTSTACCTCCGATGTCTACCTCCGATGTCTTGCCTCTCAGCAGCTATGTCACAGCGGTGTGTGTGTGTCTGTGTCTCTCTCGCTCTCTGTGCGTGTTAGGGTTGGGAGATGTCAATCTTTGTCCTATCGTGATTATGTACCAATAAAACATTGTGATATACGATGCTATCGCCCCGTATTGGCAAACCCCCCCCTCCCAAATGTATTTATTTATTTATATTTGAAAGTTTTTGTTTTTTTTAAACAGCAAAAATTTCAGTTGGGCTACAGTGAGGAAATCGAATGGAACTGGACGATTCTTGATGGAATATGTTGTTGAAAGCCTGGGCATTGGCTAAGTGCAGGCATATAATTTCTAATATTGCTTTCTGGCGGAGGTGTGTATGTGTGGAGCGCGTGTATGTGTGGCGTGCTGTGATGGAGTATTGACTGTCTGATGAGGAATAGGGCAATCTTACCGTAGTTATGTGGGCTGGATAGAATCAATCTACCACAGAGCCATATCTACAGTATACAGTTGAAGTCGGACGTTTACATACACCTTAGCTAAATACATTTAAACTCAGTTTTTCACAATTCCTGACATTTAATCCTTGTAAAAATTCCCTGTCTTAGGTCAGTTAGGATCACCACTTTATTTTAAGAATGTGAAATGTCAGAATAATAGTAGAGAGAATGATTTATTTCAGCTTTTATTTATTTCATCAAATTCCCAGTGGGTCAGACGTTTATATACAATCATTTAGTATTTGGTAGCATTGCCTTTAAATTGTTTAACTTGGGTCAAACGTTTAGCGTAGCCTTCCACAAACTTCCCACAATAAGTTGGGTGAATTTTGGCCCATTCCTCCTGACAGAGCTGGTGTAACTGAGTCAGGTTTGTAGGCCTTCTTGCTCGCACACGCTTTTTCAGTTCTGCCCACAAACTTTCTATAGGATTGTGGTCAGGGCTTTGTTATGCCGACTCCAATACCTTGACTTTGTTGTCCTTAAGCCATTTTGCCACAACTTTGGAAGTATGTTTGGGGTCATTGTCCATTTGGAAGACCCATTTGCGACCAAGCTTGATCTTCCTGACTGATGTCTTGAGATGTTGCTTTAATATATCCACATAATTTTCCTACCTCATGATGCCATCTATTTTGTGAAGTGCACCAGTCCCTCCTGCAGCGAAGCACCCCCACAACATGATGCTGCCACCCCCGTGCTTCACGGTTGGGGTGGTGTTCTTCGGCTTGCAAGCATCCCCCTTTTTCCTCCAAACATAACAGTTCTATTTTTGTTTCATCAGACCAGAGGATATTTCTCCAAAAACTATGATATTTGTCCCCATGTGCAGTTGCAAACCGTAGTCTGGCTTTTTTTATGGTGGTTTTGGAGCAGTGGCTTCTTCCTTGCTGAGCGGCCTTTCAGGTTATGTCGATATAAGACGAATTTTACTGTGGATATAGATACTTTTGTACCTGTTTCCTCCAGCATCTTCACAAGGTTCTTTGATGTTGTTCTGGGATTGATTTTCACTTTTCGCACCAAAGTACGTTCATCTCTAGGAGACAGAACGCGTCTCCTTCCTGAGTGGTATGACGGCTGCATGGTCCCATGGTGTTTATACTTACGTACTATTGTTTGTACAGATGAACGTGGTACCTTCAGGTTTTTGGAAATTACTCCCAATGATGAAACAGACTTGTGGAGGTCCACAATTTTTTTTGAGGTCTTGGCTGATTTCTTTGGATTTTTCCCATGTCGTCAAGCAAAGAGGCACTGAGTTTGAAGGTAGGCCTTGAAATACATCCACAGGTACACCTCCAATTGACTCTAATTATGTCATTTAGCCTATCAGAAGCTTCTAAAGCCATGACATCATTTTCTGTAATTTTCCAAGCTGTTTAAAGGCACAGTCAACTTAGTGTATGTCAACTTCTGACCCACTGGAATTGTGATACAGTGAATTATAAGTGAAATCTGTCTGTAAACAATTGTTGGGAAAATGACTTGTGTCATGCACAAAGTAGATGTCCTAACCGACTTGCCAAAACTATAGTTTGTTAACAAGAAATTTGTGGAGTGGTTGAAAAACGAGTTGATGACTCCAACCTAAGTGTATGTAAACGTCCGACTTCAACTGTATATATGACTGGTCTACCGTCTTCAGAACTGGTTAATCATTTCTTTATTTGCCTCATAAAAAATAATAATAATATTGTTTTCAAAAAGAAAAGAGAACCACATTTCTGGGATCTTTTATTTCTACTCATGAAACACGGGGCCAACACTTTACGTTGCGTTTATAGATTTTTTTCAGTGTATAAAATGTATGGCTCTCCTATTCTCACTATTTTGCCCACTCCCATTCAAGGCTAGAACTACCTATTTTTTTKTAGTGTTTCTAATGCTTCGATAACGATACTTCAGGGCGCCAGTCAAGTTCAAATAGGCCAAACCATCGTCTGTCATATCACGATGTCGTCACCATCGACGATGATTGACAGCCTATTCATTAGCCTATGCTATCGTAATATCGCCCAACCCTAGTGTGTGTCTTCAACACCATTGTGGCCACATCAACAAGCATTGATCAGTCTACTTCCTCAGCATTCAAGCTCAGAGCCACTTTGAAAAAAGACAAAGACCAACTCCACTAAACACCAAAGATCAGTGGTGAGCCAGGAGAATTGGGTCAAGGTTTTCCCCGATTTTTATCTCCCTGTCTGTCTAATGCTAAAGGAACTTGGCGGTGAATGCAGACCTGCCCATGCCCTACCTCTGATGTGTCTGCTCAAATCAGATAGGAGATTTAACTCTAATCTAACTCTGGCCTCCTGTGCTCAGCCCCCTCCTGTACTCCCTGTTCACCCATGACTGCGTGGCCATGCACGCCTCCAACTCAATCATCAAGTTTGTAGACGACACAACAGTAGTGGGCTTGATTACTAACAACGACGAGACAGTCTACAGGGAGGAGGTGAGGGCACTCGGGGGGGAGTGGTGTCAGGAAAACAACCTCTCACTCAACGTCAACAAAACAAAGGAGATGATCGTGGACTTCAGGAAACAGCAGAGGCAGCACCCCCCCTATCCACATCGACGGGACAACATCTCGGACAAACTAAAATGATCCACCCACACAGACAGTGTGGTGAAGAAGGCGGAGACCCGAGGACAGTCAGGCGGTCACTCAGACCCGTTCCCCAAAAAAACTGTGGACAAACAGACCCAAACAGGCCCGTGCTGGTTTGGATCTGAGAGACCCGTTCAGATCCGAAAAGTAGAAAGAGCAAGAAAGAAACGTCCAACTTCGCGCTGCCAGCAGAATCAAGAAACGAGCGATAGGGTATTGAGCAAATTATCCACAGTTACGTGTCCTTAAAAACTGCCTGTAATAAATTCCCAAAAAACGATTTGTTGTGTTTTGATATGTAGCATATTCAAAACTTTATGGCCTGTTTTATTGGTTTTTACTTTCCTAAAACAATAATTATCCACCTTACGGTTCAGCTGAGATTGAGCACTGAATGCATCAGGGCATTGTATGCATGGTGTCTACTGGCCTAGTCGTCCACTGTATGATATTTATATTAGAAAAGTAAATATAAAGGAAGAGAAGCTTAGGCCTATAGCCCAAGGGGCTGAGAGAAAGATAGAGATATGCCTGCGGCATGTTCCTGACACCGTTACACTGAGTGTACAAAACATTAAGGACGCCTGCTTTTTCCATGACATGGACTGACCAGGAGAATCCAGATGAAAGCTATGATCCCTTATTGATGTCACTTTATAAATCCAATTCAATGAGTGTAGATGAAGGGGAGGAGACAGGTTAAAGAAAGATTTTTAAGCCTTGAGACAATTGAGACATGGATTGTGTATGAGCGTGAATGGGCAAGATGAAGAATTGAAGTGCCTTTGGATGGGGTATGGTAATAGGTGCCAGATGCACCAGTTGGTGTCAAGAACTGCAAAGCTGCTGGGTTTATCACGCTCAACAGTTCCTCGTGTGTATCAAGAATGGTCCACCACCCAAAGGACGTTCAGCCAACTTGACACAACTGTAGGAAGCATTAGAGTCAACATGGGCTAGCTTTCGACAGCTTGTAGAGTCGATGTCCCAACGAATTGAAGCTGTTCTGAGGGCAGAGGGGGGAGGTGCTC
The DNA here is from genome assembly GCF_002910315.2 of Salvelinus sp. IW2-2015. Lineage (NCBI taxonomy): Eukaryota > Metazoa > Chordata > Actinopteri > Salmoniformes > Salmonidae > Salvelinus > Salvelinus sp. IW2-2015. The sequence continues at coordinate 50,218,797 of NC_036855.1, forward strand.
CTAATGTTTGGTATACTCAGTGTATATGCATACAGAAGGAGGCTAATTTGTGAATTTTCGGTCAGAATATTGTTATAAAGATGAGCATTTATATTGTTAGATTATATGCCTAGGCATCCACTATATGATATTAATAATACAAAAATAAATATAAAGGAAGAGAAGTTTAGGCCTATAGCCCTAGAGACCGAGAGAAAGGTGGAGATATGCCGGAGGCATGTTCCTGACAACGACATGGATTTCTTTATCCTTGTCAAATAAGCTACTTCTGCTATACAGATATACAGTGCATTCGGAAAGTATTCAGACCCTTTCACCTTTTCCCCCKAAAAAATTACGTTACAGCCTTATTCTAAAATTMATTAAAATGTTTGTTTTTTTGCTCATCAATCGACACACAATACCTCATAATGACAAAGCAAAATCCATTTTTTTTGTGCAAATGTAATAAAATAAGKTCACATTTACATAAGTATTCAGACCCTTTACTCAGTTCTTTGTMGAAGCAACTTTGGCTTAGATTAGAGTCTTGAATCTTGGGACGCTACAAGCTTGGCACACCTGTGTTTGGGGAGTTTCTCCCATTTATTCTCTGCAGATCCTCTCAAGCTCTGTCAGGTTAGATGGGGAGCGTCGCTGCACAGCTATTTTCAGGTCTCTCCAAAGATGTTAGATCGGGTTCAAGTCCGGGCTCTGGCTGGGCAACTCAAGGACACTCAGAGACTTGTCCCGAAGCCACTCCTGTGTTGTCTTGACCGTGTGCTTAGGGTTTTGTCCTGTTGGAAGGTGAGTCTTTGCCCCAGTCTGAGGTCCTGAGCGCTCTGGAGCAGGTTTTCATCAAGGATCTCTCTACTTTGCTCCGTTCATCTTTTCCTTGATCTTGACTAGTCGATCCTGACTGTCTCCCAGTCCCTGCCTCTGAAAAACATCCCATGCTGCCACCACCATGCTTCACCGTGGGATGGTGGAAGGTTCCCACCAGACGTGATGCTTGGCATTCAGGCCAAAGATTTCAGTCTTGGTTTCATCAGATCTTGTTTCTCATGGTCTGAGAGTCCTTTAGGTGCCTTTTGGCAAACTCCAAGCGGGCTGTCATGTGACTTTTTTACTGATGAGTGTCTTCCGTTTGGCGACTACCATAAAGGCCTGATCGTTGGAGTGCTACAGAGATGGTTGAGATGCTGAGAGAACTCTGGAGCTCTGTCAGAGTGTACCATAACAAAATCTGGGAACAAACGGGTCTGAATAATTTTCGAATGTACTGTATATGCATACAGAAGGAAGCTATTTCTTACATTTTCTATTGGAATATTTTATAAAGATGAGCATTATATTGTTAGATTAAAGGAGTAACTCTGGTAGGCATAAAACATTCTTTCTCAAGTTCAACTGTTGAAGTCAGTTGGAGCGCTGGTTCACACTGCCTTCATAGGCCTGCAGTAATAATAGCCTTACCACACATAACCTTCACAAAAGTTTCTTGCTTTTGATATTACCCTAATTAAGGAAAATTGTTGTTTATAGGGAAAATAAGAACAGGTTATTATATTTCAGCATTAAATCATTTTTAATTTCGCCATCTTTGGTTTTTCCTTTTCATTACAGTGAGAACTTAACTAGAGGTCGACCGATTAATCGGAATGGACGATTTTAATTAGGGCCGATTTCAAGTTTTCATAACAATCGGTAATCAGCATTTTTGGACACCGAGTATGGTCGATTACATTGCACTCCACGAGGAGACTGCGTGGCAGGCTGACTACCTGTTACGCGAGTGCAGCAAGGAGCCTAGGTAAGTTGCTAGCTAGCATTAAACTTATATTATAAAAAAAACAATCAATCTTAACATAATCACTAGTTAACTACAAATGGTTGATGATATTACTAGTTTATCTAGCGTGTCCTGCGTTGCATATAATCAATGCAGTGCCTGTTAATTTATCATCGAATCACAGCCTACTTTGCCAAACGGGTGATGTACCTAACCATAAACCCAAACGGGTGATGTACCTAACCATAAACATCAATGCCTTTCTTTAAAATCAATATACAAGTATATATATTTTTAAACCTGCATATTTAGTTAATATTGCCTGCTAACATGAATTTCTTTTAACTAGGGAAATTGTGTCACTTCTCTTGCGTTCTGTGCAAGCTGAGTCAGGGTATATGCAGCAGTTTGGGCTGCCTGGCTCGTTGCGAACTGTGTGAAGACCATTTCTTCCTCACAAAGACCGTAATTAAATTTCCAGAATTGTACATAATTATGACATAACATTGAAGGTTGTGCAATGTAACAGCAATTTTTTGACTTAGGGATGCCACCCGTTAGATAAAATACAGAATGGTTCCATATTTCACTGAAAGAATAAACGTTTTGTTTTCGATATGATCGTTTCCGGATTTGACCATGTTAATGACCGAAGGCTCATATTTCTGTGTGTTATTATATTATGATTAAGTCTATGATTTGATATTTGATAGAGCATTCTGACTGACCAGTGGTAGGCAGCAGCAGGCTCGTAAGCWTTCATTCAAACAGCACTTTCCTGCATTTGCKAGCAGCTTTTCACTGTGCTTCAAGCATTGCGCTGTTTATAACTTCAAGCCTATCAACTCCCGAGATAAGGTTGGCAATACTAAAGTGCCTATAAGAACATCCAATAGTCAAAGGTCTATGAAATACAAATGCTATAGAGAGAAGTAGTCGTATAATTCCTATAATAACTACAACCTAAAACTTCTTACCTGGGAATATTGAAGACTCATGTTAAAAGGATCCACCAGCTTTCATATGTTCTCATGTTCTGAACAAGGAACTTAAACGTTAGCTTTTTTACATGGCACATATTGGACTTTTACTTTCTTCTCCAACACTTTGTGTTTGCATTATTTAAACCAAATTGAACATGTTTCATTATTTATTTGAGGCTAAATAGATTTTTTTGATGTATTATATTAAGTTAAAATAAGTGTTCATTCAGTATTGTTGTAATTGTCATTATTACAAATATATATATATATATATATATAAAAATCGGCCGATTAATCGGTATCGGCTTTTTTTGGTCTTCCAATAATCGGTATCGGTGTTGAAAAATCACAATCGGTCGACCTCAACTTAATTTGGCCTAAGGAAATGGCTCATGAATGAAATATAACAATTGTTGCATATTTAAAGATCTGGCCTATATTGCAGCAATTAAACAAAGGCGAGTGCCTATAGGCCTACCCCACAAATAACAACAATAGGCTAATTATATTTATTTTACAACTGGCCTACTTTTAATGTATCTTTTTCTAAATACAGAGCACAAAATTGAAAAGACAGTTCAAACTTAATTTAGCCATCGAAAATGTCTCGATAAAATAAAACAAATCACTTTGCATATTTAAAGAACAGCTTTAGATTCATAAATAGGCCTACAATAATATTAATACAAATAATAATAGTAATAATAATAATGATATCGAATAATAATGACAAAACAAATGACAATAAATACGAAAATAAAATAAAAAGTTATAAAATTGCATATAAGATGAATAGCGAGTTGCACACAGTCTATTTGGCCAATGTTCTTCTCATCTTTTCCCACTACAACATTAAAACTTGTCCCTCGCGGGGGACACTCCACTTGTCGGCTTCTTTTCACTATACTCTTTCTCCTCTATCTTTCGTTTTACTTCAGTGAAAAAGGCATCCATCTTCACAATCAYTAGTAGCCTAGGCCAAGGCTCCTTTCACTTGCGCTCTCTCTCTACTCAGCAGCAGGCGCACATGAGGTGAGCAGCTGGAACCAGTTTCAMCCGGACATAAGCTATACGTTTTACTGAGTTGCAATTGGCTGACATAACAAGCTCGCACAGTTCTCATCACCTCACACATTAAATTAACAGAGGATGGGTCCAACCGGGTCCAGTCGGTCAATACTTTTGAATTGCACATACCCGAGAGCCGTTGCAATTATATCAGACCTGACCCAGGTCTGAAACAAAGGTCAGAATTCAGGACCCGGACCTGCTCGGCTCCTGTGATTCCTGTCGAATCATGGAATTTTTGGTCTGTTGGAACCATGAAGACCTCTAATATGGACCAAAAATGTTCATACTTTAGCAATGTTAACTTTTTTTGCAAATTACAAGTGGCAAATTCATTATTAGCCGTATCGGCCTGTATTGCATAAAAAACATTGTATAAAGAAGATGAGCAAATCCATGATTTAGTTTTTATTCAAAGTTTCCAGATGCACAACAATAGATCATCAAACCTCCACCACCCACATCTCAACATCCTAGTATTTCTGACTAGGAAATGTTCTGTGCTAGCAGTAACATTAGTCTTCCCGTCCTATTTGTGTTGTGTAATGTGGCAGTCATTCTCCTGTCCTTTGCATAGGTTCGGTTATCAGGCCTAGGCTTCTTCTTGGCATCCCCTGGTCTGATGTTAGCCGGCTCTTTGGAGGTCTGTGGTGTAGATGTAGTTATTTTGTCTTAAATGCATATGCCCTTTGACTTCTGGACCGAAAGAAACCATATTTGGTGAAGTATTCATTGAATCAAGGAACCTCAATACCTTCCTTACGATAAGTTTCCATTGGAATTTTGCCTTGAGTGAGAAATAGTTTTGTTGTATAGAGTTCTGATTGCATTCAGAACTCCATTCAAACCTCCATTCAGAACTCCAGGTTACGGAGACATTTTGAGGTCTGCGTGGCTGTCCTGTGGTGGTTATAATTCAACACTGGCAGCAWTGAGGATAGAAGGCCAAACGTTTAGCAGTTGCATAGCCAACATGGAAATGTGATTCTGGAATAAATAAAAACCAGATTCAAAATTGAATCCCTTCTGGAGTACTACAGAGATCACCTCTATACACATCAACACTTGCTATTCATGGGTTGCATGTTTGTCTCGATAAACGTTCTATTAAAAACTCATGCCTGACTGAACGTTCTAGTCAATGCAGATATTTAAAAAAGAGGAAAATAATTCAGTATGAGAACCCTTTGTCATCATTGTGATGTCGCCAGATTGTTTGTAGATGCAGTTTTTTATTTTATTTAACCAGGAGAAGCCCGTTGAGAACCAGTCTCTTTTTCAAGGGAGACCTGGCCAAGAAGGCAGCAACAATCAATACATTACATAATTAAAACATACAACAACATGATCCAGCCTAAAAAAAAGCATTTACTCTCCTCTGTAACAGTCGCCCATCAATATTTTAAATTCATTCATAACATTCATAACATATCTAGATGAAGCATGGATTGTAGATTATTCCATGCGTCTGGTGCACAAGAAGAGAAGGCAGTCTTGCCTAATACTGTGAATGTCCTGGGAACTTTAAGTAGTATAACTTTAACTAGCTAACGTTACCATTGCTAGCTATTTTTGACAAACTTTGCCATCTCTCTAAAGAACATTTGACCATATCATAATGATGGCAAAGTTGTTTCCTATTAATTATTTACCTACTTTAGCAATGTCATCATATTTTCAGGCCACTATAGCTAACTAGTGTAATTAGCCCCACTTGACTTTCAGGCACCACTATGGCTGAGGCTAAATATAAATGCTGAAGCTAGCTAAATACATTGCATGGGCCGAAATTGACCTATGAAGATATAATTTGTAAACATAATTACACCACGGACTGCATAGCGAATTCATGTGGCAAAAGTAGGCTAGCAAAGTAGGCTAGCTAGCTCAGATAGCTTTCTACAATGTGTCAAAACGTGTCAAAAATCTATAACCTAGCACTCAACGTGTAAAAAATATATACCCTAACACTTTGTTGGAACATAGTACAATTAACGTTAGATGACTAGCTCAATATCTACACTGAGTATACCAAACATTAGGAACACCTTCCTAATATTGAGTTGCAGCCCTCCCCCCACACACACACATTTTTGATACACACAGGAAATTGTTGATTGTGATTTTTGATACACACAGGAAATTGTTGCTTGTGGAAAAACTCAGCAGCGTTGCAGTTCTTGACATAAACTGGTGCGCCTGGCACCTACTACCATACCCCATTCAAAGGCACTTAAATATTTTGTCCTTGGTTAAACTTTTTTTCCATCCGCTCCGTAGCTAATGTCATCCATGCTTGTTGGCCTTGACCTGGGTTCTAAAGATATCATGTCATCTTGAAAGCATTTTATTCTCTAATCCTTGCCACTTTATTATGGCCATTTTAGAGCTATTTGAATGAACAATATTTAAATATTGTACCTTTTTTAAAGGGGATGTCTTGGGAACAAATACACGCCCATGCAGGCAAAGGACTGTTCTCACACACTCCTTTACATAGTAACTCTGTGCACTTCCAACCCAATAACATATGTTTCCCATGATTCTAACCATAGCTTGGACCCAGAGGGGTTGTGATAACTTTAAGTCTTTTCATAACTGATTTTGGATATTCTCCTTACCAACTTCTTAAACTTAGCTAACCCTTATCATCAAAGAGGAAACTGTTTCTGGGCCAGTTGTCAAAGGGATACTTCGGGATTTTGGCAATGAAGATGAACTCGTGGATACAATTTGTACAGTATGTCTCTGCATCCAGTATGAAGGAAGCTAGTTGGTTTCTGGAGCCAATGCTAACTAGCATTAAGGCAATGACTGGAAGTCTAAGCTAGCATCAAACAAGCTAAGTGCCAGTATAGAGACAAAGTAGAGTCGCAATTCAACAGCTCAGACACAAGAGGTATGTGGCAGGGTCTACAGTCAATCACGGATTACAAAAAGAAAACCAGCCCCGTCGCGGACCAGGATGTCTTGCTCCCAGACAGACTAAATAACCTTTTTGCTCGCTTTGAGGACAATACAGTGCCACTGACACGGCCCGCTACCAAAACCTGCGGGCTCTCCTTCACTGCAGCCGAGGTGAGTAAAACATTTAAACGTGTTAACCCTCGCAAGGCTGCATGGCCCCAGACGGCATTCCCAGCCGCGTCCTCAGAGCAGCGCAGACCAGCTGGCTGGGTGTTTAAGGACATATTCAATCAATCTATCCAGTCTGCTGTTCCCACATGCTTCAAGAGGGCCACCATTGTTCCTGTTCCCAAGAAAGCTAAGTAACTGAGCTAAACGACTACGCCCCGTAGCACTCACTTCGTCATCATGAAGTGGCTTTGAGAGACTAGTCAAGGCCATATCACTCCACCCTACCTGACACCCTAGACCACTCCAATTTGCTTACCGACCCAATAGGTCCACAGACGACGCAATCGAACCACACTGCACACTGCCTAACCCATCTGGACAAGAGGAATACCCATGTGAGAATGCTGTTCATCGACTACAGCTCAGCATTCAACACCATAGTACCTCCAAACTCGTCATCAAGTTAGAGACCCTGGGTCTCGACCCCGCCTTGCAACTGGGTCTGGACTTCCTGACGGCCGCCCCCAGGTGGTGAGGGTAGGTAACACATCTCCACCCCGCTGATCCTCACACCGGGCCCCACAAGGGTGCGTTTCTGAGCCCTCTCCTGTACTCCTGTTCACCACGACTGCGTGGCCATGCACGCCTCCAACTCAATCATCAAGTTTGCGGACGACACTACAGTGGTAGGCTTGATTACCAACAACGACGAGACCGGCTACAGGGAGGAGGTGAGGGCCTCGGAGTGTGGTGTCAGGAAAATAACCTCACACTCAACGTCAACAAACAAAGGAGATGATTGTGGACTTCAGGAAACAGCAGAGGGAGCACCCCCTATCCACATCGACGGGACAGTAGTGGAGAAGGTGGAAAGTTTTAAGTTCCTCGGTGTACACATCACGGACAACTGAATTGGTCCACCCACACAGACAGCGTTGTGAAGAAGGCGCAGCAGCGCCTCTTCAACCTCAGGAGGCTGAAGAAATTTGGCTTGTCACCAAAATCACTCACAAACTTCTACAGATGCACAATCGAGAGCATCCTGTCAGGCTGTATCACCGCCTGGTACGGCAACTGCTCGCCCACACCGTAAGGCTCTCCAGAGGGTAGTGAAGTCTGCACAACGCATCACCGGGGGCAAACTACCTGCCCTCCAGGACACTACACCACCCGATGTCACAGGAAGGCCATATAAGATCATCAAGGACAACAACCACCCGAGCCACTGCCTGTTCACCCCGCTATCATCAGAAGGCGAGGTCAGTACAGGTGCATCAAAGCAGGGACCGAGAGACTGAAAAACAGCTTCTATCTCAAGGCCATCAGACTGTTAAACAGCCACCACTAACATTTAGTGGCCGCTGCCAACATACTGACTCAACTCCAGCCACTTTAATAATGGGAATTGATGGAAATTATGTAAAAATGTATCACTAGCCGCTTTAAACAATTGCCACTTAATATAATGTTTACATACCCTACATTTACTCATCTCATATGTATATGTATATACTGTACTCTATATCATCTACTGCATCTTGCCATCTTTATGTAATACATGTATCACTAGCCACTTTAAACTAGCCACTTTATGTTTATATACCCTACATACTCATCTCATATGTATATACTGTACTCTATACCATCTACTGCATCGTGCCTACTGCCGTTCTGTACCATCACTCATTCATATATCTTTATGTACATATTCTTTATCCCTTTACACTTGTGTGTATAAGGTAGTAGTTGTGGAATTGTTAGGTTAGATTACTTGTTGGTTATTACTGCATTGCCGGAACTAGAAGCACAAGCATTTCGCTACACTTGCATTAACATCTGCTAACCATGTGTATGTGACAAATAAAATTTGATTTGATTTGAAGCATGCTAGCTGTTACCATCCATGGATTTCCAGTCATTGCGCTATAAATGTTACCATTGACTTCCAGTCATTGTGCTAACGCTAGTTAGTAACTTCAAACTGCACGCAGAGACATAAAAATTGTACCCACGAGTTCATCTGGCTTTAGCTCTTCATTGCCAAAATCCTGAAGGATCCTTTTAAGGGCAGCATACTGTTTGTACAGCTCCATTGACATCTCACCACATAATCAATACGCCACAAATTAAAACTATGATTGGCAAACATTCTTAGTCCATTTTTCTCAAAATAACAAAACAACAACAGTGACCCCACAACCACCAATCGACTGCTCTGATACATTTAACTCCAGCTCATCTAAATTGGATTTGCCTGTTTTAACTGTGAAGTCCATAGACAGAGGTCCAGGGGATATCCATTTCAACCTAATCCCCTACCTTTCATTGTCTCCCCACAGTACTTTGTCTTGCTGCTGTGTATCTTCCTGCTGGAGATCCTCGCCGGTGTCCTGGCCTACATCTATTACCAGCAGGTAATGAATGACTTGACTCACCACCTGATTCCATCGCCAGTAACACTATCTATACCCAGAGCCTGACCAGAGACAGAAGAGTGTATGTTTGTAAAAACTGAAACCACAACAAGGGAAGGTTCACGGATAATGTCCCAGTCTCTCTCGTTCTCCATCTGTTGCTTTTCTCTCTCCCGCTCTGCTTTCCCATGCCTGCCACCTCTTGTTGTAGCATTTCTGTAGTGTGATGATATCACTAAGATGTGATTCCCACTACTATCCTTGTTACTACTATATACCCCTGCTGTGTAGACGTTTGACCTGCAGGAATGTTATCTTACCAGCTTGGTGTGTGTCATTTGAACTCTCTCTGTGTAATTGTCTGCTCATGTTCCTTTGGCCTTTCACCCTGTTTTCATCTCACTGCTGCAGTGTTTCCCACGCTGTCAACAGGTCAAATAAAAACCTATTCTATTTCTCTCCCCCCTCCCTCCCCTGTTCATTTATTCCCTTTATCTCTCCTTAACGTTCTGACTTGGCTCTACATTATGTGGTTGTCATAGAAACTGTGAACCAGCTAGATGTAGGCCTATGCTCTTACCCGAGTGCCAAAGTTTTGCGCTACGGTTATAAATGAATGAAAATCTACTTCCTCTTACCTTTATGTATATCATTTCCTCTTTCCTCAAGAGGAGTTCTTTCTGTAATTACAGTTTTAGCTATTCTAGCCCTTTTGATACAGTGGATCATTCTATTAAATCAACAATGAGATGCATTACATTCCTTCAAGTGTTATTCTACTGACAGAAGATTCAGTCTTCTGTTTCTATAGTCTGCTGGGTAGCTGTGTTGTAGTCTGACCAACGTCTTGTTTACTGTGTCCGTTCTCTCATATCCCCTGTGTCGTGTCTTCCTCTGCAGCTCAATGAGGAGCTGAAACAGAACCTGCGGGAGACCATGGTGCAGAAGTACAAGCAGCCAGAGCAGGAGCACGTCACCAAAGCAGTGGACAAGCTGCAGCACGAGGTAAGACAAGACAAGACAACATAAGCAGACTTGAGGAGTTTGGTTAGAGGTTTTTTGGAAATATGTGGGAATTTGTCGATATGCTCCAATGTGAATTAATAATCAACTTGTTTACGTTCATTGTATCTACTGTTATTTACACTGGCACAGTTGTGTTTTCATTATGCATGGTTACAGTATGTTATAGCCATACATGTAACTCGTCATTATGCAACTTATTTGAAAGATGGCCCATTGTTTTGTATAAGGATTTGGTTCATGAACTGAATATCATTCAGCTCGTCTTCTGAAACAACTGCAAGGCATTTGGAAAAACATCCACCACCCTGTTGTGAAATGCCCTCTCCTCCTCTCTCTTTTCCGCCAGTTTAAGTGCTGTGGCAGCAACAGCTCATCGGACTGGGGCGAGAGCGTGTGGATCCGCACCAGTGAGGCAGATGGCAGGCTGGTGCCGGATAGCTGCTGTAAGACCCAGACTCTGAACTGCGGCCGCAGGGACCACCCATCAAACATCTACAAGGTGGAGGTGAGTGTCAGATACAGAGAGCAGCCAGTGTTGTTGAGTGTTAGTGTGCTTGCAATGCTTAGTGCAAATTCTGCTTGAGTTCAGGTTTGTGAATCAAGATCATAGCTGTGGGAAGTAGTTTGGGGGGTGGGTGTGCTGCAATTCCTTTCTTATTCCTTATATTAAGCAAACCAGACGGCACGATTTCCTACTTTTTTWAAATTTACAGATAGACACGGGCACACTTCAACACTTAGACAATCATTTACTAACGAAGCATTTGTGTTTAGTGAGTCCGCCAGATCAGAGGCAGTACAGATGACCAGGGATGTTCTCRTGATAAGTGCGTGAATTGGACCATTTTCCTGTCTCGCTAAGCATTCGAAATGTAACGAGTACTTTTGGGTGTCAGGGAAAATGTATGGCTAAAAAGTACATTATTTTCTTTAGTTGTGAAAATATAAATAGTAAAGTACAGATACCCAAAAAAACTACTTAAGTAGTACTTTAAAGTATTTTTTACTTAAGTACTTTACAGCACTGTAATCTGATAATACATGTGGAATATAAAAAATACTTGCCTGATATGTTTTCCAATTTCTTGAAATACTTTGCAAATGCAATTTATTTCTATTTGTAAACTGAAATGGTCTATTCATTCCTTTTAAATTTTAGTAGATGCTCTCATCCAGAGCAACTTACAGTAGTGAGTGCATACATTTTCATACTTTTTCGTACTSGTCACCCATGGGAATCGAACCCACAATCCTAGTGTTGCAAGCGCCATGCTCTACCAACTGAGCCACATCATCATAAACCACTTGATGTCACAATGTGCTCATTTACTGTATTGTGCATTGTTTTTCTTCATGGTGATGGAAAGTCTACAGGTACAAACCTAGATGACCAGCCTATGTACAATACAGTAATGTACATTAAGTGGTTTGTAAGGATGGTAAATTACTGCTGCACAAAACGTGGTTGTTTTCCATGTTATTTGATCAAGAAATACAAATATTTTATTTGATGTGGATGTTTGATGTCTTTGGCCATAACTTTGCACCTTTTGATGTAAATGTTTGAGGGCAGGATTTTGTTCTTTCTAGATTCCATTAGAATGACAATTGCAGGGAAAGGGACATGGCAACAATTATTACAAGTCCAACTATTGAATRCTGCAAGATACTGTTCTTAATTATACAACTACCTTTTTTGACAAAGTGGAGATGCTGAAAATATGTTTTTGCCCACGCTTCAGACGTCTATATCGGTCCACTAATACTAATAAAGGCCCAGTGCACTACTTTAGTAAAAAATATATATTTTTGTATTATTCATATCTTTTTTTAAGTTCAGATTTTTCAGGGGMTGCTCCATCCCCCTCAGCTCCCCTACTTCCCGCGTCTATGATCAAGATTGAAAGTCATCTTGAAAGTCTCTCTCACACACACAATGTGGTCCTATCTTTCCTCTCTCTCCAGGGGGGTTGTATCACTAAACTGGAGAACTTCATTTTGGACCACCTGAAGATCATTGGAGCGGTGGGCGTGGGCATCGCCTGTGTACAGGTYAGCAAAAATAAGCAATTTCACTGTTTACAGCACAAAGATAACCCACCATTAACATCCTTGCCCTGGTCTCTCGAAATTCAGGGGTAATGGTAGAAGTCTCTCTCTCTCCCTCTCTCTCCCTCAGATTGTGGGGATGGTGTTTACTTGCTGTCTATATCGGAGTTTGAAGGCAGAGCCGTACTGAGAGTAGAACACGAAGAGAAGGAAAGGGGAGGGGTCTAGTCTCTGCCACCCAGTGTCATCATATCCCAGCGACCCCGTTTAGTCTACCACTGTGCCATGCAAACAGAAGAGGACGATATGTGTAAGGGTCTAAGATGCACTTAGGATAGTGTTTCTTAATCCATTCCCTGGGACCCTTTTGGTTCTAGCCTAGCACTAACTCCTCTGATTCAACAGGGGTTGTATTGGGCTAGAATTCCTAGGGGGTCCCAACTTGGAATGGATAATCAGATTATTTTCAAGATATTACATGCTATTTGATCTACAATGCTCTATATTTTGATAGTCTGCAACAACAGAGCAGTTGGTATATACTAGTGTGATGTAAAGATCAGTGGACCAAAATGGCCCGTGCATGAGAACAGCTCGTCTTAACATTGCAATAATCATGACTGTGGCTTAATGAGCGAGATCTGACCTCTGGGGCCAATTACCACGGCAACACATTTTCTTTATATATCAAGTAGCTATTTATACATTTACACACGTCTTTTACARGGTTTCTCTCAACTTTTTAATTGTTAGTTTATTTAAAAAAATGTTTATCTTTTAATACAAGGGATTTCTCCACTTATGCCAAAGTTGTCGTCAACACTGACTTTGTGTAAAATCGTATCAAACTGACTACTCCTGCAAGCCTTTTTCATGTATACTGAACAAAAATATAAATGCAATAATTTCAAAGATTTTTCTGAGTTACAGTTCATAAAAGGAAATCAGTGAATTTAAATGCATTCATCAGGCCCTATTCTATGGATTTCACATGACTGGGCAGGTGTGCAGCCATGGGTGGCCCTGGGAAGGCATAGGCCCACCCACTTGTGAGCCAGGCTCACTCACTGGGGAGCCAGACCCAGCCAATCAGAATGAGTTTTTCCCCACAAAAGGCTTTATTACAGACAGAAATACTCCAACACCCCTCCCCCTCAGACGATCCCACAGGTGAAGAAGCCAGATGCGGAGGTCCTCGGCTGTCGTGGTTACACGTGGTCTGTGGTTGTGAGGCCTGTAGGACGTACTGCCAAATTCTCTAAAACAATGTTGGAGGCGGCTTATGGTAGAGAAATTAACATTAAATTATCTGGCAACAGCTCTTGTGGACATTCCTGCAGTCAGCATGCCAATTGCACGCTCCCTCAAAACTTGAGACAACTGTGGCATTGTTTTGTGTGACAAACCGGCACACTTTAGCATTTTATTGTCCCCAACACAAGGTGCACCTGTGTAATTATCATGCTAATAAGCTTCTTGATAATCCTTCCACCTGATAGTGGTGGCATATCTTAGCAAAGGAGAAATGCTCACAAACAGGGATGTAAAKAAAGTTGTGCACAACATTTCAGAGAAATAAACTTTTTGAGCGTATGGAAAATTTCTGGGGTCTTTTATTTCAGCTCATGAAACACGGTACCAACACTTTACATATTGCGTTTATATTTTTGCTTAGTATATATTCTGATTGTGTGCCTGTTTTGTAGATTTTTTTTTAAAGGATGACGTTTTGCTTTTATTCAAACCATAAATGTTATTTTATTGTGTATTTAACAGACCAGTAGAATGACTTGATTATATGTCAAATGTGCCTCAAAGACGCAAAAAACGAATCAAACTGCTGTATTGCTGTGTCAGTGTTCTACTATACATGGAGGTATTTAGCTGAAATAAACACAATTAAACCTGTTTTACTATGTTTTCTGGTAAATTCACAAGGTGTAGGTAGGTATGGTATATCATATGAACTGTCAAAAAGTCTTTTTTTAAATATATACTAGACTGTTAATATAAAACAGGACCCCTGTCAATACACAGCTGGACTCACCTGCTCCCGCTTTCTCCAGTTGTTATACTTACAAACAGTCGTGACTGACTGAACTGTTCTGGTCTATATATATATATATATAGGTAGGAGCTACCGAATGTCATTTTAGGTGAGTTTGGACATTGACAAGCGAATGTGAACGAGAGACATTGTGCAAATAAACAGTGCTGACTCAGGAGCAATGGCAGCTGTACAGATAACCCATCCAACGGGCTTTGACTTCTCAAACACAGCAGAAAGCCATCACCTTATTAAGTCAGATAACGTGACCCCTAAGTTTAATAACTAAGTGGCAGAATTCTTCATTTTTTTATGCAGAAAAAAAGATACAACTCATAAGAATTATCTTGCTTCATTTTGTAAACGCAGATCTAAAATGCTCATTGTAATTTCTGCTCAGCATCAGACAAATTTTGTGCTTCAGTTGCACTTCTACTCTTGGATGAGAATTGACGAAGGGGCATTCTATCAGCAGACAGCGCTATGGCTGCGCTCTGTCTAGCCAGCCTACTTTTCTCTGTTAAAATGCAAGATTAACTTTAAGAAAAACATTAGGGAAAGTAGCTGGCCACATTATTTATATGATAAACAAAAATATGCAAAAAAACTTGCTTTTTTATTGCAAGCTCATTTAGCCTACTTGTGTGGCTGCTAGCCAAATAGCGTTGCACTTCTGTTGTAATCTGATGAAAATTAAGCTATTTTCTGCCAAATGTGTTGCACTAATGTATTTTATGTTAAGGAAAACTATAGTTGCACGTCCCTGATCACTCTATTGAAGCAAAAAAACACTAGACTGTTAATATAAAACAGGACCCCTGTCAATACACAGCTGGACTCACCTGCTCCCGCTTTCTCCAGTTGTTATACTTACAAACAGTCGTGAATGACTGAACTGTTCCGGGGAACTATGGTAAACTTCATAATGTGACCAGTGAATTGAAGGACTTAATCTGCTTTATCTTCTAACATATTGCACAAGTTGACTGCATGTATTTACTTAAAAAGTAGCTACAAATATTACATGTATAATTTTTTTTGTTAAAAAAAATGTTTTGACGGTATTGATTAACCATCCTGTGGCGATTTCCAAATACCCCTGTATACGGTATACCGCCTAAGCCTAGTATGCGATGTTACAATGATAAGTTGACAAAATTTGTATTTATTAGTCTTTTTTTATAAAAACAATATTGGGGGWGCATACCCCCAGACCCCCCTAGGCATAGCAGCCTTCTTTTAGTTGAACAACCTGCCCTAATATCAATAAGCTCATGTACTGTAACTGCATTGTGTTTGTGTATTATTTGGCATTTAGGCCATGTCCCTCTTGTCTCCTCTGACAAGAGGAGAACTGACATGAAAACGTACGTTGAGATGACGGCTGTATTACAAGATGTTGACTTTTAAACACAGCCTGGGGGTCTCTGTAATGAACTCAGCAGCAGCCCAAAAAGCAATCACTCTTTCCAAACACCAGGAGGCAGCACTTGCCAGATAATTATCCTGGTACGCACAGTTTTATTCTCTTGCTTTGTCCCTTGTGACGCAAAATCTGACGAAAACAACTGGAAAGAGGCCTCTAAATCTTAAATAAGAATCCTGTAGGTGAACAAGGATTTCCCCTGTTGAACATGCCAAATAACCTACCACCTGGGTAATATGACAAAGCATTAAAGGTCAAATTACACCTCCTGAACTAATGTCCAGAAAAAGAACAACATCCATCCATTACAGCAAACGACTAGCAATCCAAAGGTTGTGTGTTTCGAGTCGCATTGGGGACGACTGTAACATTTTAGCTAAACCTTCCCCTAAGCCTTATTCTAACCTTAACCCAATTCACCTAACCTGCTACATAAATGAGCAGTGGTAAATAACAATAGTGGGGCTATATACAGGGGGTGTCGGTACAGAGTCAATGTGCGGGGGCACCGGTGTTGAGGTAATTATGTACATGTAGGTAGAGTTATTAAAGCGACTATGCATAGATAATAACAGAGAGTAGCAGCAGCATAGAAGAGGGGGGAGGCAATGCAAATAGTCATACTAAATCAGTGGTATTCAAAGGTGGAGTTGCGACCCCTAGTTGGGTCAGGGGGGAACTGCAGTGGGGTCACCTCCKCCACAAAATAAACAAATCTGTAAATTGTTTTTGGAACAAAAAATGAACAGTACAGATTACTGTATGGGACAAGATACAAACGTTTTTATTAAGAAAGAAAAAAATATATTGAGCAAAAGTATTTATTGGTTTATTTTGATAAGAGATTGAAAGAGATTCAAATTTGGTTATTTGTTGATGTTAAAATCGAAATTTACACATTTGAAGGTTGTGTCATTAGATTTGGGGTGAGGTCGCAAGTAATTCATGAGGAAAAAATGGGTTCCCCAGAAATTCTGGTGGAAGAAATTTGGTCCCTGCTAAAAAAGTTTGTATTACACTGTACTTCAAATCAAACTATTTGTCACATGCGCCGAATACAACAAGTGTAGACTTTACCGTGAAATGCTTACTTACAAGCCCTTAACCAACAGTGCAGTTCAAGAAGAGTTAAGAAAATAATGGAGGGAACAGATTAACACACCAAATCGTACGAATTGCCCTGAGACTGTGAGTCACCTGCTTTCTTTCCTCCTCTTGCCTGGTAGCACAATGTTTGGTTAAGACATTATGACTAAACGCAGAAATTGGTGACAAACACAATTCTACAGTATGGAAACTAAACTGGCATCTGGAGGGATGCTGGTCCCTGATCCCAGGTACGAAACACTGTTGTTTTGCCTATGAGCAAGGCACTTAAACCCAAAATGCTCTCCATCCAGGGGAGCTGCACTGCGACTGATCCTGTGGCTCTCAAACTGTGTCTCTGGTTGTCTGTCTGTCTAGGGGTGTTGGGGGGGAAAGGAAGAAGACAATTGTCCATTCGATTCTATCTATGATTATATTGCCATACTGCAGTTTCTCTGGATGAAAGCCATACTAATAAAATATCTCCCTTTCTCTGGCTTAGGCCTACTAAGCCCCACTGCCAGTAGAATGCTGGTTACTTGTCCAATACTTTGAAACCCTAAATCAAGCACCATCCGCATGCTAGCAACGCCATGCATGACAATTCGCAAATATTTCCTCTACACAGAAGCATACAGTACCTCACTGAGCAGTTGTACAGTAATTTGCACCCACCACGCCATACAGCGTATCTTGACCTATAGGTCCAATGTGCTTGGATTTTTTTGGGGGTGGGGCTCCCTTTCTATACTCCTCACCTTTGACCCTTATCGGAAGGTGTTTTTGTTTCTGTGGCGACAGGCGGTGAAACAAACAGTGGTCGATAACATGCTCGTATAACTTGTCCTGGGGTTGTTGTCAGGGGTTGGTAACGGGGACGGAGACTCTGTGTCCCCACAGGCATTCCCCCTCAGGATCACTCACCAGGAAGGTGGTGGGGGTTCTTGGGTTCTGGTGTGCAAGAGGGTCGACTCAGAAGTGTGTGTCACCTAAGCACATCTTCCATCTTATTCCAAATTTCTGAAAGCGTTGTATTTTTGTTTTTTTAAATATATATATATCTTCACGAAAAGACCATTATGAAAAATCTGGCCATGTGTTAATTTATTTAGGATTCATGGAGTTAAAGCCTACTGTTTAAGATACAGTATGTTTGCATAATTCAGTCAGTACTTGTGTATGGTAATCTTATGCCCTGTAGATGGCAGCCTTCAGTCTATAAAATGGGAGGGAGAAAAGGATGATTTTGTTTTGGCTGTCGAGAGCTACATACTTGTAATTGAAATTAATTGAAATATCTAGCATGAAGAAAATCTATTTCAACCTTAGTCGTGAAATAAATCTACATATCTGCAAGGCTCAGCCTGTCTAGCCGCATAAACTACATTAGCATTGTACACATACATTCACCCAAAGAGACATTGCCATTGCTATTAATAAACACACACACAGGCCTATGTACAAATGTGTTTATTATACAGAGACACACTATCATCATAAAAAAGTAGAAATGTCCATACATGTTATTCAGAACACACACTCACATACACTCAATGTCCTATACTTAAAAACATACCAAATGCATTCACACACACAAACTTAAATCACTAACACATAAACACTAAAACAATGCCAGTAAGGGGTCCACTGCAGCAAGTGGATGATGAACATGGGACTGGGGGATAGGATAAGCTTCATTATCCCAGAAAGAAGATACATAAATTATCAGTTTCCTTCCACTCCACAACTTAAATTGACTGCCTCAACATTAGGCCTACGTATTATATTTTGGCTATTTTTACACTGTTCTTAAGGGTGCTGTGAAGTGCTGACTTCACATTTTTCCGCTGATTATGTAACTCATTTGCATGTCACCAATTGGAGAGTTTGAGCCATGATGGCAGCCCTCAAGCTCCCTGCAGATTAATGCCAAAAAACTGCTATTTTTTTAATTTATTTTTTTACCTTTATTTAACTAGGCAAGTCAGTTAAGAACAAATTCTTATTTTCAATGACGGCCTAGGAACAGTGGGTTAACTGCCTTGTTCAGGGGCAGAACGACAGATAAAGAGGATAGGGTGACATAAGAGGTATTTCTGTCTGCTGTGCCCTTGCCGAATGTGGCATAACCCTTATTTCACTGATGTATATGATATTTAATTATATTGTAACATTTTATGATTTTATATTTTGCTCATGAGTGTGGTGTGGTCCTTTCTGTGCAATGAGGTAATTTCTGGACAATATTTGTGTCCATTTCAGAGATTTGCAAGAGCACCCTCAGAGGCAATAATAGTTCTGTATAGTATTTTTAATGAAGCCTTCATACGATGTACTTAAAGATGCGACTCACTTTATTTGAATTTACAGACCATTTATTTTGAGAACTTCATCTGTCACTGTGTAATATTTCAGATGTGTTTTTTTTGCCCTGGGTAGCTGAGAGCTGACATTGAGGGAGGAAGCGGAGGGGAGAGCGGGAAAACTGCTGGGGCAGAACACGTCCGCTTCTATTTGTCACCGCCGACACCCATAGCCGGCTGTCACAGACGCCTTGCGTCCGCCCGCTCTGCTTGCTGCTCTGCCTGAACGGACGCTATACCAAGGGCTTCTGGGACCCCGCACCTCCACCATTGTGCATCTACCACACAGAACACGGGTCGGGCTGCCTGTTGCCCACTCGCCACCCTGGGAGGGTAAGGCTCAGCAGTCGGCACCATGAACCCCCAACCCCAACCTCCTCCCCCCTTTTCACACATATATGCCCACAATCCACATGGGCATGGTACATGGGCACAAAGAGCGTGGTGAGGTTAAATGAGGAAAGGAGGGAGGAGGGGGTTGGAGATTAATGTAGTCAAGCAGGGCAGGCTGGCAAAGGAGGGATGGCCGGCTGGCAGGAGGGAGGGGCGAGCCCGCCTGCCTGCCTGCCTCCCTCCCCCTTAGGCCAGTTCCTCCCCTTCCACATGAGTCACTCCCCAACACACAGGTCATTGGCTCCCTCAACATTGTAATGAATGAATTCCAAAGCATGCTGAATTAAACTGCAATCACAAGATGGGCCTGTGATGTCTTAGTCAAGCTGTCTCTTGCATTAAGGTTATATAATTGAGGCAGTGGGAGATAGAGGGCGACCGGGCTGTGTGTAGGGTAGGCCTATAGACTAGCTCGATTTCTCTCGGTTTATGGTTACGCCCCGATATTGGCATGCCCATTGGAGGGTTTCAAAGAACAAGCTCTGAGGAGGCAGGAAGCAACTTAAATGGGATATTAGTGTTGATAATTTCATTGTTTCATTCAAGAAGTCATCAAGTTTTTTCTAGATAGTAGTGTGTATATTAAATGTGTGACATAATTAAATGTAAACAGACCATCATTTGAGTGGAGCCGCAGACTGCATTTGAAAGATGAGAGGGCAATTTTCTGTAAAAAAAACAAACATTGGAAACTCATTAGATTTGAAAGGACAATCTACAATCAAACCCCTAAACTGTTCCATGGTCTGATTTCATCCTATTGTAACTGGAAGGAATGGCAAGCTAGAGAAATGCTGGTATTTTTGTGTGCATCTAGACATACTCCAAACAACAGATTAGACAACGGAGCAGTACGGTTAGTGTCAATTTCATATAAATGCAGTGGCTTGTGAAAGTATTCACCCACCTTGGCATTTTTCCTATTTTGTTGCCTTACAACCTGGAATTAAAATAGATTTTTTGGGGGGGTTTGTATCATTTGATCTACACAACATGCCTACCACTTTGAATATTTTTTATTGTGATTTGAGAGTGCATACCTATTCACCCCCCCCAAAGTCAATACTTTGTAGAGCCACCTTTTGCAGCAATTACAGCTGCAAGTCTCTTAGGGTATGTCTCTATAAGCTTGGCACATCTAGCCACTGGGATTTTTGCCCGTTCTTCAAGGCAAAACTGCTCCAGCTCCTTCAAGTTGGATGGGTTCCGCTGGTGTACAGCAAGTTATACCACAGATTCTCAATTGGATTGAGGTCTGGGCTTTGACTAGGCCATTCCAAGACATTTAAATGTTTCCTGTTAAACCACTCGAGTGTTGCTTTAGCAGTATGCTTAGAGTCATTGTCCTGCTGGAAGGTGAACCTCTGTCTCAGTCTCAAATCTCTGGAAGACCAAAACAGGTTTCCCTCAAGAATTTCGCTGTATTTGGCGCCATCCATCATTCCTTCGATTCTGACTAGTTTCCCAGTCCCTGCCGATGGAAAAACATGCCGATGGATGGAGTTCTCGGGGTGATGAGKGGTGTTGGGTTTGTGCCAGACATAGCATTTTCCTTGATGGCCAAAAAGCTCAATTTTAGTCTCATCTGACCAGAGTACCTTCTTCCATATGTTTGGGGAGTCTCCCACATGCCTTTTTGCGAACACCAAACGTGTTTGCTTATTTTTTTCTTTAAGCTATGGCTTTTTTCTGGCCACTCTTCCGTAAAGCCCAGCTCTGTGGAGTGTCCGGCTTAAAGTGGTCCTATGGACAGATACTCCAATCTCCGCTGTGGAGCTTTGCAGCTCCTTCAGGGTCATCTTTGGTCTCTTTGTTGCCTCTCTGATTAATGTCCTCCTTACCTGGTCCGTGAGTTTTGGTGGGCGGCCCTATCTTGGCAAGTTTGTTGTGGTGCCGTATTCTTTCCATGTTTTAACAATGGATTTAATGGTGCTCCGTGGGATGTTCAAAGTTTCTGATATTTTTTTATAACTCAACCCTGATATGTTCTTCTCCACAACTTTGTCCCTGACCTGTTTGGAGAGCTCCTTGGTCTTCATGGTGCCCCTTGTTTAGTGGTGTTGCAGACTCTGGGCCTTTCAGAACAGGTGTATATGTACTGAGATCATGTGACACTTAGATTGCCCACGGGTGGACTTTATTTAACTAATTATGTGACTTCTGAAGGTATTTGGTTGCACCAGATCTTATTTAGGGGCTTCATAGCAAAGGAGGTGAATACATATGCACGCACCACTTTTCAGTTAAAACATTTTTAAACAAGTTATTTTTTTTATTTCACCTCACCAATTTGGACTATTTTGTGTATGTCCATTACATGAAATCCAAATAAAAATCCATTTAAATTACAGGTTGTAATGCAACAAAATAGGCACTGTACATGATATTCATTGGATAACATCAACTCAATAGTGATGACGAGATATGTTAGATAGACCACAAACCATTTATCGCGTGCTTATGTCCCCAGCTTGGTTGCTGTGGTCGGGAGTCTGTCTGCAGTGAATGCAAGGCCCATGTTGACTTGTGCAGATGTGTTGTTGTTTGCTCCCTCTGTCGCGTTCCCTGCTGGGGGGCTGGAAGCTGCCACTGCTCTGACTGCTATCAGCATAGACGGAGAGGAGTACAGTGTGTGCGCCTGGGCGGGTGGGCGTGCATGTGTGTGTGTGAGAATATAATATAATACAACTTTATTATCCAATGTGTGTATGAGGGGGTCTGAGTTAGTTTAGTGTTCCACGTTTGTAATGTGATTTTTGGACCAGATGCACAATGGAAACAYGACCACAGTTCCCCCAGATTTCATTTCACTCGGTCATGTGGCCTCCATCACTCTTTTAAACAACCGCTCTGTTTCCAAAACAGACATACCCTTCTGTCGTTTTGGAGACCTATTTCAAAATGGAGGGAGGGAGGGAATGCCTGTTGTGAATGCCTATTTTTGTTCTTGAATAAGACAATTYCTCTAGTAGAGTGAGCGTACTGTGATATCAATCAGTCAGTGATGAAACGCACTCAAAGAAAAGAACGCAAAGAAAGACACACAGCATACACTGGCTGTGCCCGGGGGCAGCATGCAAAATGTTTGTCCTTGGCATACATCGATCCACACGTCTGGCTCGTTATGAGAATTCATCAGGCATTCTTTGAGTGTGCCCTTCAGGGTCCTGAGGGGAACACCCTCTCTGTTAATTTGCGTCTATGTAATTGATCAATTAAATGAAACTAATTGTAACGTTGTGTCAATTGCTGTGCGTATGCAGAAGGGGAATGATCTTATAATTTTTTTAGGTGATTAGGATATTTTCTAACTCTTGGGCATTTAAGGTACAGTATTTCATAGAGGAATCAAATCCTTACTTGAAATATGCACCAATTGACATTTGATGTATTACCATATTCAAGTTGGGAGTGAATGAGCTGATCTCAAGTTAGATTTTGACCCCCAGTGATATTGTTGAGACTGCCTCTATTAATATCAAAGTCTTCTCACAGGCTATCTTACATTCTGGGTTGATTAGTCTTTGTATTTTTTTTTCTTCATATTCAGACAATAAATGCGATTTTTAACTAGCATCGGTAATATTAATTTGGTACCAAACGGAAGTGAACGGACTGAAACAGGGAGGGATTACGTGTCAAAGCACTTTTCCATTGCATGCGCTTTTACAATGAATACTACCCTGGTGATGAAGGATCTGTTGGCCTGCTGTGTTGGTTTGTTCCAGAACAGTCTTATGGAATCAGCCCCTGGCGTCTCCCTGGAGAAGCCAAATTAGATGGCTGTAATTTTGAAGAATTGGAAGAGAGCAGGCACTAATGATATCTATTCAGCTGTTATTTTTTTCCTAGCCTGGGCTTTCAAATGTAGGTCAGGCTGATTTCATACAGGAGTCAGCCTTGCAAAACAAAATCGCTCTGGCCGACAATATGGAAACGCCAGACATGTGAGGGCTGACTCTGATGGAGCAGCCTGACTGCCCTCCTTTCGTCCGTCCCCAGCTCAGTGAACTCTATCTCCATCCATCGCTTAGTGTTGTGCATCCTATCTGCACTGACAGTATAACTGCCTAGCCGGACACATGACTCACGTCATAACGGTTTTATGGCTAATTCAGTGGGAGATATTTAGATGCATTAGCATTGTGCTATGCCGGTGCAATACTGCAATGTTGTTGTTCATGTGTGACTGATCGGGATTCGAACCTGGGTCTCCTGCTTGTCACAATACTGTGTTAGCCCACTTAGCTCGGTACGTTTTTTATTTATTGGCCCCGGAAACCACATGTATCCGATCTGCTCATGCATGGTTGTCCGCAGAATTTTTCAAGGGGGTGTGGTTCAACCCATACATTCCTCTCACTGGAACACATTGAATTGGCTGCGTTTTTTTATGTGTCATTTCCGTTTTAGGGGCCCTTGCCCTGTTGGCAGCTTAACTTTTAAGCAGGGCAGCAGACTATTCCATGAACCCCTGTCAGGGTCAGTAAAATACATTTGGCTTGTAGGCATCGTTTACTCCCCAAAATACAGATATTACATCATCGTCGTGCAAAGTACAAGGGATGACTCTGAACGCCCTTGCTTTGTGGATAACCTGATGTTTGTACATTTGCTTTTAGGGAATAGACAGCCAGAGGTAGAGGTTAGTATATTTTTTTACTTTGAATGTGTTGTGGGAGTGCACATTTTTTCCTGAAACTAAGGTGAAGTATCCCAGAAAAATGACGGGCTGTGATTAATAGCTTGTCATGTTGATTCTAGGGCATGTGGTATATTTGTCAGTCGTTCTAGGGCATATCATGTACAATATGGTTATTTGGAATGGATGCGAATCATTCAGTGCTAATAGAACCTATTTTGAACTTTGTAAATTTAGGTGAAGAGCCTCGTTTTTTAAAGTAAATGAGTAGGGGGGCTTTACTTACTTTTCTCTTTCTCACTCATATGCAGGCAATGCACGCCGAACGCGCGCTTACAGACGCTTAACCTGGTCCATTTTAAGCATCCCCTCTGACACTGAGCTGACCTGCGCGACTCCATATCCCTCTCAGCCTGTGATGTCTAACCCCTATCGCTCTCCTTTCCAGGGTGACCCCTGTCCCTTTGTGTACTGGGATGTTTGAAGGACATGCTTTGTGACATTTGTTATTTTAAGGGTTTGGCCCTGTCACGTCACTCACCGTGAGGGCCCCGAGCCAAACACTGTTACACAAGCCTTGCCCCCTTGCAGGTGATCCCGGGATCATCCCACTGTAACCAATTAGCAACGTTGTCATGTGTGCGTGTGTGTCTCTGTGTCCTTTGGCCTCACGGAACACAACACTAAGTCATCTCCTAATGCTGTTATTGTGGTGCTGTGGATGACACAAACGGATTTTGGTCACACCGTACAAAGCTGCTTACAGAGAATAAAACTGATCTCATCCAACAAGCAGCCCGGAGACTTAAGAGATGATGAGGATGAGAAGGCGGTCAAAGTTGATGAGCTTACTTTATAACTGGCTTACTGTATAAATGTCTCTGAACATGCTTCGAAAAGTAATCTGAAGAAATGTTTTATTTCGTGTATACTCTATACTTTGTGAGAGAGACCACTGAGCCTAATGACAGCCTTAAATCTGTCACATTGAAAAAGCCTGTGTAACACAGTTCTTCTCTGCCAGTACATGCTACAGTCAACATATTGTATACCTTAAAAGACATCTTGTGTTATTAAAAAACACCTGTCAGGCACTTTGGCTAAAGAAGGGCTGGAATCAGTAAGAATGGGGAGGAAGGATAGTAGGGCCATCCACCTTCTGCTGCTGTTAGCTCAGACAGTAACTGATACAGTGGCAAGAAAAGGTATGATAGCCCTTGACCTGATTTCTGCATAAATTGGTCATCAAATTTGATCTGATCTTCATCTAAGTCACAACTATAGACCAACATAGTGTGCTTAAACTAAACACACAAATTGTAGAATTTTTCTTGTCTATATTGAATACACCATTTAAACATTCACAGTGTAGGCTGGAAAAAGTATATGAACCCCTAGGCTAATGACTTCTCCAAAAGCTAATTGGAGTCAGGGGTCAGCTAACCTGGAGTCCAATCAATGAGACGAGATTGGAGATGTTGTTTAGAGCTGCCTTGCCCTATAAAAAACACTCATAAAATTTGAGTTTGCTATTCACAAGAGGCCTGATGTGAACCATGCCTCGAACAAAAGAGATCTCAGAAGACCGAATTGTTGACTTGCATAAAGCTYGAGAGGGTTACAAAATTATCTCTAAAAGCCTTGATGTTCATCAGTCCACTGTAAGACAAATTGTCTATAAAGGAAGAAAGTTCAGCACTGTTGCTACTCTTCCTAGAAGTGGCCGTCTTGCAAAGATGACGGCAAGAGCACAGCGCAGAATGCTCAATGAGGTTAAGAAGAATCCTAGAGTGTRAGCTAAAGACTTACAGAAATCTCTGGAACATGCTAACATCTCTGTTGATGAGTCTACGATATGTAAAACACTAAACAAGAATGGTGTTCATGGGAGGACACCATGGAAGAAACCACTGCTGTCCAAAAAAACATTGCTGCACGTCTGAAGTTTGCGAAAGTGCACCTGGATGTTACACAGCGCTACTGGCAAAATATTCTGTGGACAGATGAAACTACAGTTGAGTTGTTTGGAAGGAACAGACAACACTATTTTTAAAATGTATATTTAACTAGGCAAGTCAGTTAAGAACAAATTCTTATTTACAATGACGGCCTAGGAACAGTGTGTTAACTGCCTTGTTCAGGGGCAGAACGACATATTTTTACCTCGTCAGCTCTGGGATTTGATCTAGTAACCTTTCAGTTACTGGCCCAACGCTCTAACCACTAGGCTACCTGCCGCCCCACACTGTGTGGAGAAAAAAAGGCACAGCACACCAACATCAAAACCTCAACCCAACTGTAAAGTATTGTAGAGGGAGCATCATGGTTTGGGGCTGCTTTGCTGCCTCAGGGCCTGGACAGCTTGCTGTCATCGACCGAAAAATGAATTCCCAAGTTTATCAATACATTTTGCAGTAGAATGTTAGCCTAATAACATATCTGAAGCTCAACAGAAGTTGGGTGATGCAACAGGACAACAACCCAAAACACAGAAGTAAATCAACAACAGAATGGCTTAAACAGAAGAAAATACACCTTCTGGAGTGGCCCAGTCAGTCCTGACCTCAACCCAATTGAGATGCTGAGGCATGACCTCGAGAGCAGTTCACACCAGACAAATCAGACTTCTCTTTCTCTGTTGCTTTTCAAACTACGGGAGAAAAGCAGCATGTCCACTGTTTTACCTCTTCCATGTGCATTTACCAGATTCTGATTGCGCGACAGTCAGTAGCTATTTATTTAAATAAAAAGAGAAATAGTGTGTCTCGATAATCAATAGGCCATGTGAAAATATACATAGCTGATATTTGGGTTTCTGTCAATCCGGAAGACACAGAAACCCCCAAAAATCAAGGCAACATCATTATAGAAACGAGAACAGTGAAAAATCTATTTAGCCCTTTTGGATCCACAGTGTCTAAGGAGTACTGCTAGAATACCTCTCTTTGTTTTACTTTCRGTACAATATCACCTCTTGGTGAAATTTGGACGTGTTTTATGGCTACAAAGCGCGGGGAGGAAGGTGAGCCTTTTTTTTTGGCACAGATGATGTGGCGCGCAATAGCATAGTCCGTGTTTTTATTTCYAATAGCAGCCTTATGTTCTGCAATGTGAAGTTTCAATGCCCGTTTAGTTTGACCAYTATTAGCAGCCCCACAGAGGCATTTGAGCATGTACAGTATATGACGTTTAATGAAGCTTTGGTTTTTGTATTCTTTACCTGTTCTTGTGTGGTAAAAAACGTTCGTATTGGTTGTACTGTCATAATGTACACCGTGGCCACACTTAATTACAATAACACATTTAGGGTAACAATTCTGTGTTTTTATTACTGTGTATTTACTCTCGTAAGTACTGTGTAACAACTACTGTAATTTTCACATACAGCCGTAACCATAACCTGAGCTCTAACCCTTACCCTACCTAGTGTAAGGCAAGTACAGTGTAACGAGTGATTACAATACTTTTTACACTGTACTGTACAAGAATAATTACAAATTAAAAAGTACACAGTAAAGTGACCCAGTTTATTCCTAATTTAAGAACATGATACCAACCCCTACACGCAGAGCTGAGTAAGAGCGAACCACACATGGCAATACACAGTCTGCATTGAGGAATAATGCTTGTCATGTCTACCCCCGCTCCCTTTCTCCGACGCTTGACGTTGCCGGTCTACTACAATGGAAACAGCAGTTTATCAGGACATCTCCCAGATMGTCAGTGAACAGGACACCTATTTCGCCAACCCCACGACCAGCTGGCACAACTGAGGATGGCTATGGATTAGGTCCTCTGCATTCTTCGATGTCTCAACATTCCCAGAGGGGCGTCACCACCAACAAGCAGAGGATTCTCTACCACAAGTCGACCCAGAGAGCCAGCACCCCAGCCTATCCAACAGTCCGCCCAGGTCAGCGATGCCCGTTAGTTCCTCCCGAACAAATATGACGGGCCTCCATCCAAATGCAGTGGCTTCCTACTCCAGTGCTCCCTCTATTTCACTCAGATGGGAGCCCCCACCACCGAGAGGTCCCTGCTGACCGGACGGCCATTGGACTGGGAGAGAGAAGAGGATGAGCTGGGTTCCTATGAGGGGTTCATGGCCCTGTTCAGGGGGGTCTTCAACCATCCACCGGAGGGCAGAGAGGGGGGTGAGTGCCTACTCCACCTTCGGACAGCGGCAGCATCCAGAGGAGGGAATGAGCCGGCTCTCTGCACCCTATTCAGAAGATCGTTGATCGTTCCGAGTCAGAGCCTGAACCCATGGAGGTGGGGGCCACACGCCTCCCCGCGGCTGAGTGACGCTGTCAGAGTCAGTTGGGGCTCTGTCCCTATTGTGGCCAGGAGGGGCACCAGCTTCAACAGTGTCCGGTACGTCCAAACCCGGAATCCACGAGAGCAGAGGGACGGCCCTGTGATCATCCGTCTCCTGGGTTGGGCGGGGGGGGGGCTTGGGTACTGTCACGTCTACTCCCGCTCCCCCTCTCCGGCGTCGGTCCTGGCAACCCATCGTTACACAGACCTGACAACCCTCATTACGCACACCTGCGTCCCATCATGAGGCACACCCGGACTCCATCACTTCCCTGGTTACTCCCCCTTTATCTAGCACTCCCTAGCATCACTCTTCAGGCAGTATTGATTATGTTTCCTTGTCAGACGTTTCTCTTGTTTTGTGTCGTGCTACGTTCATTATTATTAAACTCACTGACTGCACCTGCATCCTGACTCCCTGRGTCGACGTTACAGCTAGCCTGTCTGTAACTTCCAAGTATCACATTGTGTACATAGGGTTAGCTCATGCACTACATCCCTTGACAGAAGGCAGATTTTGGGAGTGTGCCTCAATGGACAGTCGATAGGGAATGTAATTAGACGAGTTAATTGAGGCCATAATAAAATMAAATAGAACATTTTTAACATTAACCTCACTGTAAAGTTTCATTTGAATGTTTCAGGACTGTCCTATTAAATGATGGTAAACACGCCTGGGAATTGTGGGAAAGCCAAGCAGCTGTAGYACTAGCCAAACCCCCGTGTTTAAAAGCCTATTAGTAAGTTTGTGACGTTTTSCCCATTGCCAAGTGAGGCTTTTGTGAAATGAAACTAGTACGTCTTTTGTGTCTGGGGTAACAAGACACTAAGTACATAAAGGCACTAAACAAAGCCCACAGATTATCCCTCATTTCAACAGCACGACTACTGACTCTTTCCAAATCTATTGACGAAAACAAAGACACAAATCCCCCCCAAATACCGGACAAAGTGCACCGTGGAGAAAACACCGATTTTCTTGTTAGACCGATTCTGATTCATGCCACTTGAACGTATGCGTGTACTTGTAGAAATACCACTCGAGGACAGGTAAGGTCTAAGACTAAGTAGATGTAACCAGGGAGAACATCATGCTGGTCTATTCGCCCTTGAGCCAACACCCCTTTTGAAATCAACGAACAATATGTGTTCTATTAATCCTAAACCCAACATCTGTAAACAAACATAACAAACATTTGAGATATAATGCACGTCAATCTGTGGCATGTGGTGTTTTATTAATGGATGCTTGAGGATTCACTAAACCTGTTTCCTAACAGACGGTTAAAAAACYTTTGTTATGTGAAAACCCTAAGAACATATGGGCGGATTTTGGCAGGAATTTTACAGCCTAGCAGACAATAGCTCACCTCCACCCCTCCTATTCGACATCACTCATTACCTTTGTATGTGGACTTAAAACCATTATCCTAACATATTTTGTGTTGTTCTAAGTTGTTGTACAATTTACAATGGGCAAAGTTTGTCATAGGTCAACACTATGGTCTAGAAAGGACTCCCTCAGCAGGTAAATCTACTTCCTCTCCTCCTCCCACCATGACTTTGCAGGACTTTAAATGTCTTTAGGCCAAAGCACCAACCCATCGATCTAGTCTAGCATCTCTCACATTACATTTAGGAAAACACCTATTCAGTTTGATCTATTCAAAGGAATATGCTTGTTTTCCCTAGTAATGTTTAGTGTTTAGCTCATCACATACTGTAGGTAGTTCCTACCATTGACGTTCATTTGAGAGTCAGTACCTGACTTTGTCTCTAGTCTCCTCCACACACAGTAGTCATTGACAAGTGGTGTTTACCTCTCTCCTGCTTTACCAGCCTGCTCAAGTACTGCCAGGGTCCACGGAGTAGGAGTGGAGGGCGCTGGATGAGAGTGCTTCGTAGGAGGATTTGCAGCTAACGGATTAGCAGCTAACATTTGCAGCTAACGGCGCCTAGCAAACGTCCGTCCATGCAGCCCTCTCTCTTTCTTCCAACAATGTTGCATAATGAAGATTTTTTCCATGTTACATCTAGGGGCTCCCGAGTGGCGCAGCAAGAGGCGTCACTACAYTCCCTGGTTCGAATCCAGGCTGTATCACATCCGGCCGTGATTGGGAGTCCCATAGGGCGGGGTAGGCCGTCATTGTAAATAAGAATTTGTTCCTAGTTAAATATACATAATTAAATTAAATACAAATGTAGTTCAAGTAACAGTCAATCTTAATCACATAACACAACATTGTTGCTTTATCAACATAGATATGAATGCTTATAGCAAGGCTTATAATGGTCTTCACCACCTAGGGGCCAGGCACTGAGTGCACATATTGCCATGTGTTTATAAATGCAGTTTAAACAGCCACAAGCAATTACGACTGCTTATAGCGAGCCTAATAATGCATGGCGGTGTGTCAGAAGGTGCRATTAATGCATTCATAACACATGATCACACTGATGGTTTGATTCACAGAAATTATTACCGCAGAAAGTGCCCCTTGTGAGAACACAGAGTGCATACCAGGTCGAGAAACGTCAGAAGAGAAGCACTCAGCCAAGAAAGCATAATAAACCTGAAGAAGAACATATGAGAAGATTTAGTTAGATGGGCTATGCATATTAATCCTGGTTAAACTCGACTAAACTTACCGCTGTGAGCACAGCATTCAGTCTGGTTTAACCAGGCTAAGCACATAAACAGCAGGCGTATTAATCCTCATGCAAGACCAGCCAGGAGGGAATTGAGCTGGACTTGGACACGGCGAGGCGCTGCTGCCAGTAACCTGTCCTGCCTTGTAATAAATAGCTGTGAGCATATGGCAAGATGCGTGCACTCACCCACTTTGATAGGGTGCCAACTCATTTCGTTGGGTATTTTTTTTATTGCTGGCTTATCTGCCTGGCCGTTGCTTTAACACTATTCATCAGCAATGAAAACAAGCAACATTTATACTCGGATTGCAGGGCTGAACAACATAAGACAATACACATTTTTTTATTCTTTGTTTTGGCTTTTAGCTTTGTTTTGTGTTCTCGTTCGATAGCCACTTTGTGGGAAGAGACACAAATCCAACTGCAGGATGGATGGATGTCCTGGCCCAGCTTTGAAGAGTTGATTGATTAAAAGGATGCGACGTGAAATTGTCACTACAAACTAACACTTGTCGTCCTATGTGAATACATTCCCCTTTATTGGCAGCAGGGCTGAAAATTGACATCTTTCCAATTTGTCAATTTAATTTTAATTCATTTTCTAAACTGGCTTTGGTTCAAGTGGAATCGATCCAAACTCTGCAACAGTATGATCCAAGAGAGGGAGAGTTCTGTTGTTTAATGTTGTGGTCAGATTTGGGGATTTTCCAATTCCAATTGACCACCTATTGGTTTGGAATAATTTGGAAAATTCCCATAAGTAACTTAATTTTAGGTCTTGAAATTGAAATTGAACTGGATCACTTTATATACAGAATGGAACATTTTATTTTGCTCTCTGGCGCAAACAGACATAAAAACATACTAATTACACACATTGAGCATTTACATGTCAATTCATCAGTCTTATTTTGGATTTTCACTGA
Organism: Salvelinus sp. IW2-2015; assembly: GCF_002910315.2. Classification (NCBI taxonomy): domain Eukaryota; kingdom Metazoa; phylum Chordata; class Actinopteri; order Salmoniformes; family Salmonidae; genus Salvelinus; species Salvelinus sp. IW2-2015. The sequence continues at coordinate 50,251,038 of NC_036855.1, forward strand.
GCTGGGGATGAAGGATTTCTTTCTTCCGTTCCTTCGTGCGAGGAATGGACGGCAGTATTTGGAAGGATGTGTACAGTGGGTGGGTGTTGTCGTTGAAGACCTGGAGTGCTATCCTTGTTGTGTTCTGTGTGCACAGTTCCTGGAGCTAATGCTGTTTATTGACGACTATTTTGCTGGCCTGATTGACAAGTTGTGCCAGTTTACTCCTGTTCCTGATCGAGAGGTTCCCATACCTGGAGGAGATGTTGAAAGTGAGAACACTCTCGATTAGGGATCTGTACACCATGGTCAGTGCGTGTTTGCTTGCATTAGAACTTCAAAGCTTTCTTGAAGAGGAGGTCAGAGTTTTCCTAGAAGTTAGGTTTGTGGTCTAAAATTGTCCTTTCATATGAGAGAGAGAGAGGATTTTTCAGAGAAGATCCAGATCTCAGGGAATTAGACCAAAGTTCTCAATTGGTACAAAATATATAGAGTACTGCACACACTACAATTACTTACGTTTAAAAATAAGCTCAACTGGACACCTCAATGAGGCAGTGAATGCACAGAGAGAAAGCACGCAGGGCATTCTACGCCATTAAAAAACAAATTCAAATTGAAATACCTATTTAAATTTGGCTAAAACTAATTGAATGTGTCAATGAACCAATTGCACTTTATGGCAGTGAGGTGTGGGGTCCACTTGCAAAACAAGATTTCATCAAATGGGACAAACACCCCATTGAAACCCTGCATGCAGAGTTATGTAAGATTCTCCTACATGTCCAGAGGAAAACTACAAACAATMCATGCAGGGCAGAATTAGGCCAATATCCACTAATAATAAAAACTTGAGAAAGAGCTATTTAGTTTTGGTAACATCTAAAATACAGTTACCAAGCCCTGCAATGCCAAGAGCTGAGCAAAGAAAAGAGTCCCCTCATCCAGCTGGTCCTGGGGCTGAGTTCACAAACTTGTTCTACTAACACACTGAAGCCTCAGGACCAGAACATCCAATCAATCAGAATAAACCAAATTACAACACAGTCAAAACAAAATTACATTGCTTATTMGGAAACACAAGCACAAAGCAAAATGCAGTGCTATCTGGCCCTAAATCGACAGTACACCGTGGTTAACTGTTTGACCATGGTTACTGATCAAAACCTTAGAAAAACCTTGGCAAAGTACAGGCTCAGTGAGCACAGCCTTACCATTGAGAAGGMTAGACACAGGAAAACCTGGCTCCTTGTAGAGGAAAGGCTGTGCAATGACTGCACAACAGCAGAACCTGAGACGGAGCTGCATTTCCTGACAAAATGTAAAAAATATAAAACAATTAGAGAGCGTCATTTCCCCAAATTTGAAACCCTTATTCAAGGTTTCAAAGACCTCTCTGATGAGGATAGGCTACCCGTCCTGTTGGGGGAGGACGCAGAGAGCTGTGGGTTGGCAGCGCACTACATTGCTGCCTGCCATAAATTGAGGGACAGTGTCTGACAGACCAATCAACCTGCACATGTCCTCTACTGTATACTTATTGTTGTTGTTCAATGTATGGTTATTTTGACCCTTGGTTATTGTTGTTACTGTCGTCCCGTTGACAATTTTGATTCTTATTATTTTCATATTGTAAATATCCAAAGTAAGCTTTGGCAATATTGTTCATTGTTACGTGTTGAGAGACTGAGACTTATTTTCGTTATTCCCCAGCTTACCAACAAGGCATAGTTCTTTAGTCTTGGTGACARTGAGGTCAAGGAAGCTATTGTCAAACCATGTTATGAGGCTGTCAATGAATTGGTACTAGCTTAAGCTGGATTTTCCACCAGGCAAGCAACCAGAGCCATGCCGTTCGCATATTTGATGAGGGTGAGGTCACTGTTGTTGCATGCCATTTCATTTGTGTATATGGAGAGCAGGAGATGTGACATGAGCCATGTCGTCCACATATTTGATGAGGGTGAGGTCACTGTTGTATGCAATTTCATTTGTGTATACAGTATATCCTGTGTTTAGGACAAGGTGGTCAGATACGGTGCCTTTAACATTGAATTTCTGGGGTTGCTCCATCAGGAGCTCCCAGATCCACAGCACCAGGCCCGAGTTGACATTTAAAGTATTCGTATCCTTTGACTTATTCCACATGTTGTTGTGTTACAGCCTGAATTCAAAATGGATGGCATTTTTTTGTGCAAATTTATAGAAAAATACAGAAATATTTCATTTACACCCCTGAGTCAATACATGTTAAAATCACCTTTGTCAGCGATTACAACTGTGAGTCTTTCTGGGTACGTCTCTAAAAGCTTTGCATACCTGGATTGTACAATATTTGAATTTTTTATTTTTTTATTCTTCAAGCTCTGTCAAGTTGGTTGTTGATCTTCACAAGACAGCCATTTTCAAGTCTTGCCCTAGACTTTCAAGCCGATTTAAGTCAGAATTGTAACTAGGCCACTCAGGAACATTCTATGTCGTCTTGGTTAGCAACTCCATTGTACATTTGGCCTTGCGTTTTAGACTATTGTCCTGCTGAAAGYTGAATTTGTCTACCAGTGTCAATTGGAAAGCAGACTGAACCAGGTTTCCTTAAGGATTTTGAAACTGTTTAAATGTCACCATTCACCCCATGGTGAAATCCCTGTGCAGTTTCCTTCCTCTCCGGCAACAGAGTTAGGAAGGACGCCTGTYTCTTTGTAGTGACTGGGAGTATTAATGAATAACTTCACCATGCTCGAAGGGATATTCAATGGCTACTTTTTATTTTACTCATCTACCAATAGGTGCCCTTATTTTCGAGGCATTGGAAAACCTCCCTGTTCTTTGTGGTTGAATCTGGAACAAATGGGTAAAACATGTCCCACTTGTGAATCACATTCCTTCAGGAGCTTCCCCTTTAGGTCGTCTGGTCCTGGAGCTTTGAGTGGGTTGACCCGTCAGAATGCAGAGGTAAAATGTCTCTCCTCTATTGTCACATTGCCTGGGACCATTCCTTCACAGATACTGTGGCACTCCCAACTGTAATCATGCTTGTCAAATCTGAAATAAAATGTTCTGTTCATTTGCAAAGTTAAGGGGGTCTTCACAATGAATGCTTGTTTTCTGTGGCCTGCCCATCATCGAATTCAGTCCTCTCCAAGCCTATCTTGCATAAGAATTTGTTCTTAACTGACTTGCATAGTTAAATAAAGGATTTAAAAAWAAWAATAATAATAATTGTTAAAAAATTGCCAGCACTGAATTTCTCCTCAACCTTGTTTTTGAAGTAAATTTAAACAGTTCTTATCTTGCATCTGATGTCCTTGTTAATTTATTTCACTTTCCCTGTGCCTCCCTGGGCAAAGGTTATTCTCTTGATATTAGGACAGTGTTTAAGTTTTTTGTTAACCCATGTTTTGTCGTTGTGGTAAWTTCTAACAACCTTCGTTTTGGTGATAGAATCTACACAGAAGTTAATGTAGTATGTTACAGTGTCCAAAAGCAATTATTTGTTGAGGGAACAGAGTACCCAGATCCCTTACCTGAACTCAGCATATGTTTTTTTGGACCCCTGGGGGAATGACCAGATAACTTTCTTGGACCCCCCCCAGATAACATTTTAAGACTATCACAGATAGCATCTAGTGACTGAGAGTTCATCAGAAGTCTCACAGATCACCTTTTTTAATCCCCATGGACGTTTCAAGTGTGTTTTATATGTGTGACCGACTGGCTATTGAGCCCAGGTTTTTAGGTAAGGTTACTTGTCATTTGATGAGTGTTATGTTCACCCTTAGGCTTACAGTATTCTCCACTTCACATTGTCTACCAAGTCTCTTCTATTCCCTTTGAATTAGTTATTCAGTTTGCCGCAGATCATTTATAAACATGAAACTCTCAGAACTCCTCATTGCCTGTATGTCTTCATGAATATTTGCATGCATTTGCATTGAGAGAAAGTAGCATATGTTGAAAGAAATATGGAAGAACTGTAGGGGTGCATAAAAGCACAAATGGCTTTGGCTTTCAATATCTTGACAAGAAAGAGTATGAGTGACTTCACATAAAAATGAAATGAGAGCACTAAAAGCTTCTCCTTGCTTTGGTTTTACATTGGCTTAACACTTCCATACAAAAGAACACACAGCTTCCACGTTGTTCATTATTTTCCAAAGAATGTTGTTTATCCTTTACTTGTACCAAAGATGTTTCTAACTAACCCAAGATAGACCACACCCTGTTGTTTCCAATAGGAACAAATTAGTCATAGTGGGCAGAACAAGAAAGGATAGGGGCAGAGGCAAGCACGAGCTAGTAAGATCCTATTGGCGGGCTCTAGCATGTATTTGCATTTTTCCATTAGGGAACACCTACTCTGTGAGGTGCGAGTGTGCAGTAACTCACTTCGCCCTTGTACTCCTTCTAAACAATGCCATTTTTGGAAACTTTAGCATGGGTAAATTATACAAATCTTAGTGCACTCTGTAACAGATTCTAGTTTTGGGAACAGAAACCTTTATTGAGATCAAATGTTTCATCGATGAGAACATTTGCAGAATGTTGGCCAAAATCATCTCGTTCCATCTTCTTCCACTTCCGGCCACTGGACATCCTCTCACCACCATATTAAGTGGTGAGTAGAAACGCCAAGCAGATGCTTCACATTATACATCCGGTGTATTATCTGTCTCATTGTTCTATCTGTGCTTATACTACGGGTGGGTCTAATCCTGTATGCTGATTGGTTAAAACCACATTCCAGTCGGTGTCTATTCCACAAGTTACCACCGGCTAAATCTATGAAGTTAAAATGCCGATTTACTCTGTTCCATCTGATTGCGCAATCAACTGTCTCATCAGCGCAGCCAAGCAATTTACAAACTTAATCTCCACAATAAAAATAATCTAGACATTATCTCACATTTCTTTTGGACTACCATTTAGTTTTCAACAGCAGGGATTTGTATAAACCTTGCTGTCTGTCTCTGACATTTGCAACATTATTTCAATATTCAAATTCGATCTCCAGCTGTCCCATAGTAATGAACGTGTCGGGAGTCGGGAGGAGACAGACAGGCATCGTTTCTCAGCTGGTATCATTTTTATGGTATACAGTAATCCCTCGTTTATCGCGGGGGTTACGTTCCGAAAATGACCCGCGATAAGTGAAATCCGCGAAATAGAAAACTTTTTTTTTTTTTTTACAATTAGCAACTATTACATGTATACAAATACAGTGACTCACGTGTAGGCCGTTTCACTGCTCTTCAGACTGGGCCGCTGCATCCTGACTGCGCTCTGCAGCTGTCTCTTATACACATCTAGATGTGTATAAGAGACAGATCTCCAGCTGTCCCATAGTAATGAACGTGTCGGGAGTCGGGAGGAGACAGACAGGCATCGTTTCTCAGCTGGTATCATTTTTATGGTATATACAAAGAAATGTCAATTGTGAAACGAAGTGCAGCTAGTTTGTAGTCTTTCCAGCTTCAGTTCGAAGTGATTGTTTTAGCTGTGTCGTTGACTAACTCCTCTGAACTTATTGTTATGGATGTATCCAAATAAATGTCACTTGAAAACAGTTTAAGCAAAAGCAAATTTTGCTTAAACTGTTGTTTGTTATTTTGGCTGCACTGGTTGACGTGACTGCAAGTTAGCCATAGTTGGTTAGCTAGCAAGCAAGGGATAAGAACGTTCCCAGCCAGTATGGCAATAYAACATTTAGAACGAGCGACTGGGTCTTGTTTAAGTGATACTGCCCGATAAACCGGTGTTTGGAGGATATATTGGCACAGGTGTTGTTAAGCCCAGACGAAGTRGAAGGCTGGCTAACCGTGCAAATATATCCTCCAAACACCGGCTTCAAGGGCATTATCACTTTTATACAACTGGTTACCAACTTCTTCAAATAATGATTGACATATTTTCATTAAAAACATTTTGATAAATTTATTCATACTATTTCATCCTTCCACAAGATATAGTCCCGCCACAAATCGAGGGTTGCTACCCAAGCCGGCTGGTAGTTCGTTCTGGTCTGTTCGGTTGCCAGAGACGCGACCCAGTTGTTGAGTCTTTTTGTTCTGTATCTATGGACGCGACCCAGTCGTTTGTTCTAAATGTTCTATTGCCATACTGGCTGGCAACGTTCTTATCCCTTGCTTGCTAGCTAGCCAACTAAGGCTAACTTACAGTCACGTCAGAAAGTGCAGCCAGAATAACAGCAAAGTAGCTGCATTTGTTTAAGCTGTTTTCTAGTGACATTTATTTGGATACATTTGACCTTTTTGAATTAACATTTCTTTGTATATATCCATAAAAATAATGCTGAAAAGCTGCCTAACTACCTTGTCTGTCTCATCCCAACTCCCAACCCCTACACGTTCATTACTACCGGACAGCTGTAGATCGAATTTCTATGCTGAAACAATGTTGCAAATGTGACCCGATTCAGGAAACTAGGCTTATGTCGCAAGAAACGAAAAAAATAMTTTATATCAGAGAGACGGATGGCAAGGTTTATGCAAATCTCCGCTATTGAAAACCAATTGCTAGTCTGAAAGAAATATAAGAGAGATAATTAAGAAATAATGTCTAGATGCTTTTTACAGGGGAGATCAAGTTTCTAAATTTTCGGGCTGGGTTGATGAGACAGTGGATTGCGCAGAGAGATGGAACAGAGTAAATAGGCATTTCAACGTCATAGTTTTAGCTGGTGGTAATTTGTGGAATAGAAACTGTCTCGAAGGCGGTTTTAACTCATCAGCATCCAGGATTAGACCCACCTGTTGCATAATTCCCTATAACTCAAAGTATATCAGCACGGTGAAATTCAATACTACAGTTCATTCTTACTTAAGCTGCTTTTGAAAGCGAAAGTCGAAATGAATTGTTGAATTTCTTTTTCATAATAGCAAGCTAGGACTGATGGTTTGGTTAGCTAAACTAGCAAGTCTGTTTGTTTGGTTACCAAGGCAACTAATGTCACTATATAGTGAACTTGCTACCTACTTCAGTGGATGTTGAACACATTTCTACCTGGAAATGAATACATTTTTTTGTGACAAATGTGTTAAATTATAGCCATGGTATAAAAGGGACAATCAACTTMGGGCTCATTGCGTTCTCTGGAAAATAATACAACTCCGTGGAAGGTAGAGTTCCACTCCGCTAGCGCCTTGTGGAACACACCTTCCACGTCGTTCATTATTTTTCATAGAATGCATAGCCCCTTGTTGATTATACCTTACATAGTGAATTAATATTGCATTACACACATGGCAGTCAATATAAAGTGTTACCTTGCATTTGACTATTTCAACATGAATCATAAACAGTATGCGACAGGCCCATTAAATGGCATTTGGAAGCAGCATCTGCTGAAGCCAGAGGTGATGAGGCTTATGTACCCAAACGTGGTGAAAAACAGAAAGGAAAGACATTTCCCCAAGGAAAGACATTTCCCATCACATGTCATGAGAAACTCATTATGAAAGTGTGGCTTTTGGGAAAACTTTTCCATCTGTCTGAATGAATTTCACATACCGTGTCCTTGAAAAGGCATCAGACCACTTGTGTAACAGTATAACTTTAGACCGTCCCCTCGCCCCGACCCGGGCGCGAACCAGGGACCCTCTGCACACATCAACAACAGTCACCCACGAAYCGTCGTTAACCATCCCTCCACAAAAGCCAGGGCCCTTGCAGAGGGAAGGGGMAACCACTACTTCTAGGTTTCAGAGCAAGTGATGTAACTGATTGAAACGCTATTAGCGCGTACCCGCTAACTAGCTTGRCATTTCACATCCGTTACACTTGGAGTGGCAAAGACACGGGCTGCAYTGCTGTGCTGTACTAATGTTCGAGTCGAGTTCATCTGGTACTCGGACTATGTTGGGAAAACTTAAAGGTGAGTTAGGACATAGTGGTGTCATCATTTTGGTCTGAGTGTCATTTGATTTGGCGGACATTCATTGAAGCAGTGGACATTCTAAAGCGACATTGTTTTTTGTCACCATTTTGACTTTGTTGTTGCCAAAAGGTTTTCTTTCACCCTCCATCTTCCTACTATTAAAATTGTCTTGGCCAACAGGATGGAAGTGAATTTAATGACAGGAATGTGAATGTTCAGTGGAATCTTTTGAATTTTTCGGTTTATATCTTTCTTTTTGCTTAATTTAACCCAACATTTTAGTATGTTCTTGGATGWGGGAAAGCCTGGAATACCAGTTCAAGCTGTTTTTGTTTTGAGATATTARGTGCAAAGAGAAGTGTTTTAGATGCGCTTTAATGACAGTAGCATTCTACAAGCTTCAAACTTGGGGAAATTCTAAGAAATCAAGTAATTCAAATGTGCAGGAAGGTATGATAATATATGGCATATCTCGAACCACGTACAAGTGACTGCAAAATAAGACATCATGCTTGGTTGATTCACCCTCGCTTGAATCTTATCTCCATTCTCTACTATTTTCTTACAGGGCTATAGAATTGCTGAACCATAGGCGATGATAAGGGCCTATGCATTGCCCCAGTTACAACTCCCATTCTTTAACGCTGGCTGACTGGTCAGACATTGGTTCATAGCTTTAAGTGTCTGATGAATCCCAAGTTGCTGCGGCCACAGTTGGCATCTCTGAGAGAATCGTTAAGGAAGCCTCTGCTCCTCCGTTTCCTGGCAGAGGCCCGGGGCTGGGCCACTGGGTATGAGACGACTCGCCATCTGCTGCATAACGCCAAACCTCACATGAGTCTCGTTAAGTCTTGCCAAGACCTCAAGCCACAGCCTCTCGGTATCACCGCTCAGTACTCAATATAGTGGGGTTCACAACCTAATATCCCTTAGCACAAACACACACACACACACTCAGATCACTTTCCATTTGTAATAGAAATATCTATCAAGAGACTCATACGAAAACAAGCAATGTTTGTTTCTATTTCCGTTAAGTTCCTGCCTCATGAGTAGCTCTGTATAATCCACAACTAATTTGACTTCTGCTGTACGCGTTCCCCCTCCCCCGGTCCAGATTTGATAAGGATGGGTGGTCATTTTGCCAGGGGAACATTGGAAGAACCTACAGCATGTTTCTTACTCAAGTTGGTGATGGTAGGGAGGATCGGTAGAACAGCAAGGTGACATGCGAGCCAGCGGTCATTTGAATATGTTTATTGGATCCTGGGTGATAATGAGGAAGGCTGACATTTACTTGGTGGCCATTCTGTTTTTCCCCTTCTGGTCTTTTTTCCAGCAAGCCCAGACACAAAGCAACTGTCCAGTCTTCTATTGACATTGTCTCCATTCTTCCTTTGATAAAATATGCAGTGGCGATTTTAGCATGTATGTAGTGGAGGGGCAAACTCAACCAACTGTTTTGTAGATGCATGCCAGCGAAGCCACTACACTACACAACACTAAACAATACATTAAATGCACTATAACGGTGACAAACGGTGTCCACAAACTGTTAGGGCCTACATAAAGCTGTTCCGACAGCGGCGCTTTCCTTTCAGCACCGTGGAGTGAATCCTTACCACAGCTACACCTGGCAATCAGCGGAGACTCGTCTGGCAGCGAAACAGATCGTTCAGCCTGATTTACTGCCTTTTTAAAAATCATAGCTGAAATGGCTGACTTGCTTAAATAAATACTGTTTCTACTGACTCCTTGTGGATTTGTGTAACTCGATAAGAACCGCATTCTCCTTCAATAATAACACGTTTTTACTGGTTTTGAACCCTACACAAACATTATTACATTTATGTTCAGTAAATTCATAATGTTTGTTCTTATTTCATTAGCACTTACACTACAGTTCAAAAGTTTAGGGTCACTTAGAACTGTCCTTGTTTTTGAAATAAAAGCAAATTTTTTGTCCATTAAAATAACATCAAATTGATCAGAAATACAGTGTAGACATTGTTAATGTTGTAAATGACTATTGTGGCTGGAAACGGCAGATTTAAAAAAAAAATTGAATATCTACGTAGACGTACAGAGGCCCATTATCAGCAACCATCACTCCTGTGTTCCAATGATTACAGAGGCTGTATCGCTGCCAAAGGTGCTTCAACAAAGTACCGTGTCGGTCTGAATACTTATGTAAATGTGATATTTCAGTTTTTTTTTATTAATTTGCAACAACAACATAAAAACTGCATTTGCTTTGTCATTATGGGGTGATGTGTGTAGATATATGAGGGGGAAAAAAATATTTTATCCATTTTAAAGTAAGGCTGTAACGTAACAAAATTTGGAAAAAGTCAAGCGGTCRGAATACTTTCTGAATTTACTGTACACTTAGTGTTACTTTCTTAGCTACACTATACATATGTATCTCCCTGGCATATTACATCACTTCTGCAGTAGCATACAAGACATATTTCTGGACTCACCGTTGTTGTGCTGTGCCCACTTGAACAGGAAGGTGGCGCGGCAGTCCTTCTTGTGGGCAAACTTCTCAATTACTTTGTCATCAAAGTCTGGCATTCTCTGGGTGAAGTCATGCTGGTTTGACAGCATGGCCAGTACGTTCAACCTTTTCTAGCCTATTGTGTTGCGTGTGGTTTTTATCCTTTTAAGGGTGTTCGTTTTGGATCGTGTTTGATGTACCCTTAAAAAGGGGTTGGTCGTCAAAATGCCTTTGTAGCCTGTGATCACCTTCACGCATGGTCTAAAAAATACACCTGAAAATGCCTGGGCAGGAGTCTGCTGACTCGTCATTGCCCCGCAGTGCTGTCTCACAATTGGCACACAATTTAATGCATACTATAATTCTGGCACGCACGTACCTATTCTCATCCATTTGTTGGTTGTGAAAGTGATGGCTCGTCTATATGTCTAGCTGAGCAACAACATTTGATTTCCCCAGTAATCCCAGTTTAACAGCGTTGTCTACATGTGATGCACAATTCTCATGTTTTGAGACCCTTTCTGACACGTTTTAAATCCTTAAACCCACTTGGACCACACACCCTCTCCACCGATAGGCAGGCAGTGGAAGCAAAATTGTGATTGCTTTGCTTCCTTCCACACCACTCATTGTTGAATTTGAAATGTACAACTTGTTGTGTAATGTTTATGTCCAATGGTCGATGTGCACCGAGACATTTTATRTTTAATTTCTCTTCATATTACAGGGATTGAAAAGGATTTTCTAGTAGATTGTTGACATAATTCATGATGATGACTGCTTATCTAGCTAGCTAGTTTGCTAGCTAAAATGTAGAAGTATGATGTTGACATGATCAGTCCAATCAAAGCTACAAGGAGATATAACGTGATTTGACGTCATCTTATCTGTGGCCAATGACCTTGAGCTTTCTTGGACGGGCACTTCTACTGTAAATCTATGGCAGCACCATGAGGGATCTTGAAGTGCCTAGCTCTCCCGTAGATTCTGCGGTGATGTACAGTAGTGTCTCCATGAGTGACAGAGCCATGACCCAATCACAGCGCAACCAGAGATGATTAACAACGCCTACCCTCTGTGCTTTCGCTGGCTGCCCCTCCACCACAGAAAGCACTGAGATAGTTTGAAACAGCTGCATTTTGGAGCTGCCTTACTCAAGAGAGAAAGGGAAAGGAAAAGGTTATAACTAGTCAGTTGCACAACTTAATACATTCAACTGAAATGTGTCTTCCCGCATTTAACCCAACCCCTCTGAATCAGAGAGGTGCGGGGGGCTAAAGAGACCAAGTTTGTATGCTGCTTTATTAACTCAAGGATTTCTTTCAATACATTGTTTGCCAAAATGTTACACGAATTAATGCCAGAATTACATGCAAAGCAGGCCAACTTTTATTTATTTTAATCAGGTGGCTCTGCCCTACCTGCCCTGAAAGACGGGTCTACACAAATAGAATGTCTATGTCTGTATTAATCATCAAACCTCTGTGAAAGGTTAAAACGAAGTTTGGACATCGTATTTGGGATAAATAACTGACCGAGTTGCTGAAGACAGTTTCTGGGACCCCCGTGTTAATTTTGTCTTGGATGCACGTCTTTTTCCCATCATTCACCTGTGATTTGGAGCCTATATAGCCTCTGGATGTAAAGATGGAGAAAAAAAATCTGTCCTCTGAAACTGGCGCTGGATCAGATTTTTGTCTAGTAACTTACTGTGGTAAAAGTTAGGCCCAGGTGTGCAAACGCAGATCCTATCACAGTGCTACGTACATACGTACCTGTTTAGTTAGACACCTTCTCCCCGGATTTGGGAGCTTTCAGAACAGACGCTGAAAAGGCCAACAACGTCGAAGGCAACATTACCATAACTGCATGAGTCTATCAGCTTAGCTGCTCCCAAATTCCAGATCCCTGTCAAGTGCYTCGCTGTCATCGCCGTGTGTCACGTCTGCAGCTTTACTGCAAATTCATTAGCCTAGCAACTCTGAGAAATTAAATACGTTTCAAGTGTTTTTCTGCTTCCCCAGTATGTTTCAATCTGAGTGTGGTTACGTAAGCCCAAACTAAATTTATCAACACTCATTTTATGTAAAGCCTGAGCTCCCGGCGCAGCCTGTATGTGTGATACTTGCTCAGAACCGGAGGATGCCTTTTGTTTCCCTTCGAGCCATTTCGTTTCTATTTTGGTCTGTGCGAAAAACAAGATTTAAAAAGGTCATGCTAATTTTAGTGCGGGTTCTTGGAGGAGGAATATGTATGGCTTTCGGTTCACACTCGTGCAAACAATCAAAGCAGACCTCAATCATGTTACAGCTGTGCAGCGGATTACAGTCGAGTATGAGTGAATGAGGTGAACGTTACATCTGCACATGCTGCATGCCTCTGTGTGTGTGTGTGTGTGTGCGTGCGTGCGTGCGTGAGGTCATTGTTGCATGCATTTATATTTCTCTAGTTTGTGTGGCTGGAGAAGTGCTCTGCAGGAAGCTGTTAGCATCCCTCTCCTCTCTTTCTTTCCTCCTCTCCTCTTCTCCTCACCAGTGAAGTCTGGAAGATGTCAGACTGAAATGTGTTAAGGTCATGTATCTCAAACAAGCAGTGACAGCACACAACTACCTCAGCTTAGCCAAGACTAGCGAAGACTGCTATCACTCTTTCAGGTGTTCAGTCAGTGTGCCACTCAACGGCCATTCAACTCTCTCTTTTTGACAGATTGCCAATTACAATTCCCAAGTTATCCATAATAAGGACATATATTTATTGATATATTTTTGTGAATAATGTTTTACCATATGTTGCTTTTCCGTGTTCATTTTCCACAGATAGTGTATCTATTTAGAATGACTTACCTGGTGATTTTTTTACTGTCCTGWTCCCCTGTAAAGGGCATTAGCAGGTGATCAATATCCAGATACTTCTCTTTTGTCGGGCTCATGCCATGGACTGAGAGACACCTTCAAAAGGCTAAGTACATTGTGCAAACCAAAGAGCATACCACTAGAATGGTGAGTTGACATGGTGAGTTGATATGCTCTGACATAAATTCAAGGGCACATATTGTATTCCCAACATTCAAAACATGTAGTTCTTTACCATTTATGGCAGTTTAAAAGCGTAATTTGTCACCATAGACCAGGGATCATCAACTAGACTCAGCCACGGGCTGATTCTTTTCTTGAGCAGATGGTCAGGGGGCCAGAACATAATTACGAATCATTTGTAGACTACAAATTGATCGCAAGAAGCCCAAACAGATATAACATTTGACTAAAACCTAATCATTTCAAACCTTGGTTACATTTGTATACAATCACATATACAGCATCTCTCTATTACACATGGAAATTCTTTGGAACAAATTTCCAAAATTAAAATCACTTGGAGCTGATTTGCTGGTGTTTTTTTACAGTCTTTTATGTCAGAAAACTTGGYMGGCCAAACAAAATCACATGTGGGCCGTCAGTTGGGGAACCCTGCCATAGACAGTGACAACTTGCTACACAGAAGGATTTTTATTATTGCCCTGCTAACAATAATGAGTAGTTAGGAAGTCCCGAAATGGTCTCCAAAAGTCATTATTGTGTCATGAACCCTTGGATGTTTTGTCTAGTTCCTGATTGGTCCTGGGGACGTCCCCGAGGATGTTTTTAGGACATTCTTGGGACGTTGTGTCATTGTCCCCTTGAGGTTTTGTCTAGTGTCCGGTTTGTCTCAAGGACGTTTTGAGGATGTTTTTAGGGCGTTCTAGGGACATTGTGTTATCGTCCCCTGGAGGTTTTGTCTAGTACCTGGTTTGTCCCGGGGAACGTCCCGAGAACAAACCGGGAACAAGAAAAAGGTCCCCCAGAGAACGTTCCTTTGTGACCATCACACAACGCCCTAAGGACTAGTCAAATGAACCTTCTGAGAACATTCTAAAAAGGTCCTGACATGGTCCTCAGTGACGTCCCCAGGAACTTACAGAGAACTCGACAAAGGTCCCCCAGAGAACGTTCCCTTGGGACCATCACGCYAAGTCCTAGGGACAAGTAAAACGAACGTCCTAAAAAGGGCCTGACATTGTCCTCAGCGATATCCAGGGAACTTACAGGGAACTAGAGAAAGGTCCCCCAGAGAACGTTCCCTTAGGAGCATCACACGACGTCCTAAGGACTATTAAAGGACTATTAAAAATTAACTAAAAAGGTCCTGACATGGTCCTTATTGACGTCCTGGGAACTTACACGGAACTAGACAAAGGTCCCCCAGAAAACATTCCCATGGGACTGTCACGCAACGTTCTTAGAACGTTAGTGGGATAACGTCAAGCCGAAACCTTTAAGGGATCTAATGGGTACGTCACCTTATGTCGTCAGAACATCCCCTGTTTGCTGGGTATGCACTTTACCTGGAAATCCAGTGGCAGGTTTTGATTGAACCGGGTCTTAGCCTTTAGTTCTTCAAATTCTGTGCACAACAGAAAGTTTAGCCTTTTCAATAAGATAAACGTCTCTTTCAAAATGGAGGAGATATGGAGGAGAGCTCTCCTCTGAATCAGTCCTGGAATCAGACTAGCCCCTTGCCAGGGTATGTTTTTTGCTCCAGACAAACCATACTGGCAGTTACCATGACAACAAACATAATTTTCCCTTCACACGTCACCCAAATTCATTTCGCTGCCAGAGCAACACAGCGCACTCTCTCTACGTACAAACCGTTTCACTCTTGGCAGSATCCTCTAGAGACGAGGGAATAAGCTCAGACAGAGCTCCTGCAGACAATTGGAGCCAAACATCACGTGTTACATAACGCCTACTATCAAACTGATGTCTTATTTGCAGCCATTTCATTGATAGGCTGTGATGAGGCCAGAATATTACATAGTCATCTCAAAGTGCACACATGAATGGCTAAACATTTGGATCGACTGCACTAGATCATACACACTCTGTAGGTAACTGCTAAACATATTCCTAGCTCAGCACGTTAGAATGACAAGGTGACCACAGGTGACCTAGTTGAATTGCCATTGCAGTGTAATGTATCATGATGTGTGTATTGAATATTATTGTCTTTAACATAGATCTTTAATGATTCGCTTTAAAAAAAAAAGACTGGTATATAGTTAAGCAAAGTTCATTTAGTTGCCTTATTCAAGCCGCAATTTTTGAAGAAAATRATTTTGCCCAACATCCTTTTTTTTCTCTCCCTCTTTTCTTTTGCAACGGTAGACAGGGAGTTAAAGGAGTAAAGACACCTCATCATAAGCACTCCTCACATGACCTAACAAAACATGTTTTTAATCCATTCAAGAATAGAATTCTCCCAAACCTTGTGGTTATCTTGGATCTGGTGGGATTATAGAACAGTAAAGACATAACAACATGCTCCAAAGCTCTGGCGGGCATATCAATGCAATAGTCCAAGACCTCCTCACTGGACCTTGACCTTCCTTTGGCAGTTGACCTGTTACCACCTAATCCCAACCACACAGAGGTGCCATGATGAATGTGCTGTTGTGAGTTGATTACAGATGTTATGAATTCACTGTCAGGGGTTCAACCACAGATTATTATATATTGTACATTAATGGGCTTAACTGTCTGCCTGTTCATCACATAGTACCAGATTGTTCCAACTTTATATGAATGATTACAATTTGTAAGCAGTTAACAATGTATACTTACAATGTAATTATAATGTACTTGTTTATTTAACTACCCTGTAAATGCATGATTTTAGTGCCTCAAGGTGGGAGCACATTATTTTCTGTCATCTAGGGTACCACCTCTTCCAAGTTAGGCAGTCCCAGCATATAGCAATTTCTGCTTACATTTACATTTGATTTGTTTTGTGAGATGACGGCCAGTTGACAACTGAACAATGAGTGTAGGAACTGAAAGAGCCTATTTGTATTTTCATCGATTTTTCCCCCACTCAGATTCAAGTCTTCTATTACATTTTGTGACACTTTTTTTTATCACACTCAAGTTTGCATTTCAGTATTCACAGTACAGTATGTAAACACGGGGAAATGCTTCCCGTTCTCAGAATTAGACACGTGCAGGGTTAGCAGTCGTGTCAACAAAGATAGTGCACGAACATTGCTAAAACAGGTGTGATTAAATTCACCCTTAGATTAGGTAAACAGACTCCTATTTGGTCTTTTCAGAAAAAACACCTCAGCAAACACTACTGCATCTCAAAACCTATTGTTTACATTATTCCAACGAAGGCCTTTAATGTGCTCACCTTAGCAGTTTTACATTTACTATGAGAGCAATATTTGATGAGTTGACAGAGCAAGAAAAATGTTATTGCTCGACATCCAAGGTCAGGGCCAGTCACACTGTCTGCAATTCTTTGTAAACACACCCTTAGGGAAGGTTGGTGCTTGAGTCATAGCACGGTTGTCTCTGACTATTATCGTTTTCAAAAAGTATAGGAACATCTTATCCATCAGCCTTATCCATCAACATTACATGTTTTTTGTCACCTGTTGACATTAGTGGTGATTTTGTAGGACATATACGTAAGTTATCTCCATATATTTGACAACCTGCAGTCCTATTGTAAACACCACTATTGCAAATGGTAAGATCGCTCGTAGGAGGGAGGGATAGGAAGGAACAGTGGTGTGTAGAGTCGTAGACAGGTACCATTGGGGATTTGGGGTGTCCCATTTCAGGGGCCGGTACTGTACAGAGGCATTATGTTTCCAGTGCTCCGAGTGGAAGGCGGCAGAAAAGATGAACACCACATTTGCTGGCACGGGAACGTAGCGCTGGGCCTGCCATGTGCAGGGATATTGTTCCCTGTCAAGTCTTGTGTTACGCCTTTGAGTGATGGAGCCTATTCCTGGAAGACGGTGGCAGGCTCGAACAAAAGCTATGAAACCCACAACAAACATTACTCTATATGCGGTCTTGGGGTGTTTCTGTGTGTGTGTGCGTGTGCGTGTGCGTGTGCGTGTGTGTGTGTGTGTGTGTGTGTGTGTGTGTGTGTGTGTGTGTGTGTGTGTGCGTGCAAGTAATTGTGTGTCTCGACATGTGTTTGTGTGCGCAGCAAGTGTATGTAGCCAGAACCTTTTGTATCCCCCTCTGCAGGTTCACCCAGTTTCAGAGGACAGCTGTGATGGGCGCCCGGCTATATATAACTCCACACAGGTCTAATTTACGCCCTCGTGGTCTGGCCCCAGTGTCCCACATTGACCTTTGAGAGAGAACACTATCACACACAATGACAAGTGCATTATTACCTCATTCCTTTTCTTAAAGGGGAGAGGACATTTCAAATACACCTGAAGCAAGGGTAACAAAAGAATTGTGTCTCCTTGATGATCATTTTGATAAGAATCRAGAATCATCAAGGAGACAATTGTTTTGTTACCCTTGCTTTAGGTGTATTTCAAATGTTGAAAAAACCGTTACGAAGCAATATGCACTTATCACATATTTCATGTTTCCTTCAACATTTTCAAATACTTGAGCTATTTGTAAGATTTATGGCTTCAGTGGTATTTGTCTAAAAACAGCTGGGTAAAATGTCCCTGTGGTCAAGCMTGTGGTTTGGCTGCTGCGAACAGTGGCTGCTGCTGTGGACGTGTCCCTGTGGAGCTAATTGTGACAAGCACAGAGAGCAGGTACAGCGCAATGCCTTTGTCGAGGGCTTGACTGATGCGGCTGGCGCTTGTCCAAGAGTCAAGTAATTGCAGCACGACGGACCCATTTAAAATATTTAAACAGCGCCAAACATGAATGACTCGAGCATCAGGTTTCAAAAACAACAACCTAAAGACCCCTTTGGAAGAAAACGTTATAGTGATCCTCAGTCTCTGGTGACGGAAGTGAGCTGACACTGAGTGAGAGACAAAAGGGGCCAGTCATAAAAAACATGCTGGATCATTTTATCTAACTGAACAGTAACTGAGGGAGAGACTCAGAGCCAGCGGACCACWGCCTCCATGTTGGCGTCAAATGTTCCATGACATGAACATTCTGCTTTCATAATAAATAAATAATGATGAAACCAAAGGGACAGTTCACATTCATTCCAACCAGCAACAGTTGATAGCTTACTTTCTGAAGTAGTTGACGATTTTGAAAAACATGATTCATATTTAGATGTGAGTTTCAGAGATTACACTGGTTATAGTCTCGCGTTGCCGTACTTCCAAAAGCACATCGTTGTCACGCCTCCCTTGGAGGTCTGGAGAATTTTGTATCACAAAAACGGTTTGAATTGTCCGCTGGCTCCCATCGACAAGATTTTGATTGGATGTTACATTTCAAGAACCCTCCACCCACATGCCCATAGAAGAGGTGCTGTGTGTTATGTGTATCACTGTTTTCCATCCGGGTAGGACACGTTTTGTAGAGAGTTGTTGCTAGTTTCAAGTGCTCGTTTTCAAGTTATCAAGTGTGGCTGACAGTCTGCAATTTATATTTCTTAKAACTGAAAGTGGATCATGCTGGTAAAGTCAAAGGTCACAACACGTTCTAAACCGCTCTGGTGACAATTCCATTTGACCACATGGTTGCGCTTTGCTATCACTGGAAACATCTTGAAGATTATTATTTAGTTTTTGTAAGGATCCAAAAAACAGAGTCAGTGGGAGAACCTATTCAAGTAAGTAAATTAATTTTGAAAACGTTGAAAAATTATGTATTACAGTGCTAGTAGTAGGCCACTTTGTAGGCTAACTCAACTGAGCTGCTAGCTAACTAACTTTACACAATGTTTAGCTAAGGGAATTAAGTACATAACAATGGCTAACTGTGAACTTTAACACCTTCTCACAAAGAAACTGTGCATACCAGRGGTATTTCTGTATACTACATTCGCTAACATAGGTAGGCCTACCTACACTCAGAGGCCAGTTTATTTGCTATATAGAGCAGGCAGACAGGCATTGAGGCATTCAGTTACTGTTCAATTGAATGTTATAATGGGCAAAACGAGTGACCTAAGCGACTTTGAGCGTGGTATGATCGTCGGTGCCAGGCGCACCAGTCGCAGTATCTCAGAAATGGCCAGCCTCCTGGGCTTTTCAAGCACYACAGTGTCTAGGGTTTACCGAGAATAGTGTGACAAACAAGAAACATCCAGTCAGTGGCAGTCCTGACGGCAAAAACAGCTRGTTGATGAGAGAGGTCGAAGAAGAATGGCAAGAACCGTGAAAGCTAACAGGCAGGCCACAAACAGGAAAATAATGGTGCAGTACAACATTGGTGTGCAGAATGACATCTTGGAACGCACAACTCGTCGGTCCTTGTCACGGATGGACTATTGCAGCAGACGACCACAACGGGTTCCACTCCTATCAGCTAAAAATAAGAAGCGGCTCCAGTGGGTACACGATCCCCAACACTGGACAATTGAGAACATCACAAATCCCGTTTACTGTTGCGTCATGTCTATGGCAGAGTCAGGATTTGGCGTAAGCAGCATGAGTCCATGGCCCCATCCTGCCTGGTGTCGACAGTACAAGCTGGTGGTGGTGGTGTAAAGGTGTGGGGAATGTTTTCCTGGCACACGTAAGGTCCTTTGATACCAATTGATCAACATTTCCATGCCCTGAAGAATTCGGGCTGTTCTGGAGGGGAAGGGGGGAGGACCGACCCGGAACTAGATGGGTGTAACTAATAAACTGGCCACTGAGTGTATATGCCATGGGTTATATGTGTGTATGCCTACCTATGTAAGCACATGTTGTATACAAAAAATACAGTTAAACATCATACACAAGGTATAAACCTATTACAATTGGAGCAGGCCAATCCTGCTGGAGGTCTGCTGGGTGTGCAGGGTTATGTTTCAGCCCAGCAATAACACACCTGATTAAACTTATGAAACCTAATGAGTTGATAATCAAGTGTGCTATTGCTGGGTCAGAACACCCAGTAGATCAGGGATCAGTGGAGCAAGGTTGGCCACCGCTGGTAAGGAGTTTTGTTCACCTGAAATGATGCTTTAGTAATATTAGCCTACTTGTTACTACTCAATTATCTATTGTTGTTTATACCAGGGGTTCCAAAACTTTTTCTCTCGGGGCACCCCTTCCAGCATTGGGGAACATCCCACGCCACGTCTATTTCAATGGGCACAAGCACTGTTCATGACATAAACTGTTCACACCCCTCTTGTTGGTGGAGAGAATTTTGTAGGTTTCAAATCAAATCAAATACAGTTGTATTTGTCACATACAACAGGTGTAGACTTTAAAGTGAAATYCTTACTTACAAGCCCTTAACCAACAATGCAGTTTTGAGAAAATACCTAAAAAAAAGTAAGAGATAAGAACAAACAATTAAAGAGCAGCAGTAAATAACAACAACAACAAGGGCTATATACAGGGGGTACCGGTACAGAGTCAATGTGCGGGGGCACCGGTGTCGAGGTCATATGTACATGTAGGTAGAGTTATTAAAGTGACTATGCAGAGATAATAACAGAGAGTAGCAGCAGTGTAGAAGAGGAAGGGGGGGGGGGCAATGCAAATAGTCTGGGTAGCCATTTGATTAGATGTTCAGGAGTCTTATGGCTTGGGGGCAGAAGCTATTTAGGAGCCTCTTGGACCGAGACTTGGCCCTCCGGTAACGCTTGCCTACGCTGGTTATAGTCTCGAGAAATCCATGCAGCTCTAATATTTTTTTGAGGACATTGTTGTGGACTAACACATTTTAGCAATGGTGTACAAGGTCTTTCAAATGATGAGTTAAGAGTAAAAGAAAATTTGTCAAGAGAAGTTCATACAGAATACGTCTGGTTATTGGGAAGCCTTCGAGGCAACTGGGTGACAGATGTAAGAAAGCTTGGAACATTCTAAAAGACCCTGGGTGACACTCTGTTTCCAAATTTGTCACAGAATGCCTACGGCAACAATAAACCTTTTCATGGGAACATCTTATTCTGAATTAAATTCATAAAGTTCTTATTTATTGTAACTGCCATATGCGTCTTTGGATTTTGAATATTGTTGTACTGGTCAAGCAATGCTCTATATGATGAAATGCTCCTCGATGTTGTAAACAGTGGAATCCTATGTCATTGTTTTAGAACTTTTGGTGCCAACATGGGTCCTATTACTGTAAAATTCTAAATCTTGAACCCTGCCAAACACTATATATCAACAGCTATGGGGGAGAAAATAAGGCAAAACATTTCCAACAGGTGCTTCTTGCATAAGGACATAACCAGTAAATTATGAGGTGACATATGAATACCACTCATAGATCATGTTGTTGCAATCCCTTCAAGTCACTCTCGCAGTTGTTTTTATTTCATATATTATATTTTTCTTTATTCAACATTGCACATACTCCGTTTCGATGACATCTCATATTGCTGCCTACAAAAATGATATTAATGTAGAAAATCCAAAAGTCTGAAGATTTACCTAAATAAAAATGTAAATTAAATGTAAAAATGAGGGTAGGAAATGAACGAGCTCCAAAGATAGTACAGAGAGAAGAAGTAACCGCAAGAAAAGAATACAAACATCTCAGATTAGGATGCACTTTTCAAAAACAAAGAATCATGCAGAAAAAAGCAAGGCTGACCAAAACATCGGTACTTTATCACATTTGGACTGTAGAAATATTATAACATCCTGAAATACACTTCTACGGAATTGTTTTAATATCAACTTTAAGAGTCAGTTCTAATTTGATTTCGCTCCCTTAATGACCCTCCAGTGTTCATGAAAACGAATGGTTCATATGCACACACATACTCGGACAGCATTAACATTTAGTTACATTTTAACAGAAAAATAACACATGTCATTTCCATGTGGATGTTCATGGTAAACGTACTTAGTGATGGTACAATGATTCCATGGCTGAAACATATTACTGTAACCAAAACATACACACACACTCCCTACATATGCCCACAAACACATAACATGCACACACATGTATATTGACGCAACACACACACACACACACACACACACACACACACTTTCACACTCACCACATATGCTGCTGCTACTGTGTATTATCTATCCTGTTGCCTAGTCACTTTAGCCCTACCTATATGTACAGCACATAGCTACCTCAATTACCTTGTACCTCTGCACATCGACTCGGTACAGGTACTCCCTGTATATAGCCATGTTATTTTTATTTGTTATTCACTGTGTATTTATTCCTTGTGTCACTATTTAAATGTTGTATTACATTTTTTTAATCTTTAACTGCATTGTTGGAAATGAACGCTTAAGTAAGCATTTCACTGTTAGTCGACACCTGTTGTCTACGAAGCGTGTGACAAATAAAACRTGATTTGATTTGTATATGTTCGTTATATTTATATATACAATGGACCCTTAGTAGCTACCCAATCTATACCTAAGAAGGCACGACTTTAAAATGTATACAATAGTTAAACATGTCATTATAATGATTTTCAAGTTATGGACTTGATTTGATTTGTATATGTTTGTTATATTTGGGGCAGTATGTATCAAGCATGTCAGAGTAGGAGTGCTGATAAAGGATCAGGTTTGCCTTTTTAGATCACAATAAATAAGATAAACTGGACAGGGGAACTGATCCTAGATCAGCACTCTGAGACACTTCGTGTGAATATGATCGTCCCAGGCTAGTGTTCAAAGACAGACCAGCTATAGTTGTCAATTTTCTGGACCTTTTCACTGTAACTAGTCACACCTTGAAGCAGGCCTCATATCTATACTAAGGATACGTCTAGATACTGTAGGCAGGGCTAAGCCCCATCTTTGATATTAGGCCATTGTTAAAAGCCTTTTCTTTGACTTTGTCTTTTCAGTTCAGTCCAATCACAGTTAAACCATTACCATAATATGTTACCATAATGTAGTCAAATATCATTGTTGTGGTCTTGAGGCTACACAGGCTATACCAATGACTTAGAATGGCTTTTTTTTTTTTTTTACATTCTCATCATTATGCGTAGTGCTTTAGGCGGGGACATAACACTGATTGATATTTTCAAAAGAAGCCACCACTTCGGAGTTATACTACGGATTGGGTAGATAACTAGGGAGAAGGTCAGCTTTTCTAACAGTATACAGTATCTAACAGTATAGTAACATCGTAACATACTAGAAAAACTTGCTATTGAAAGATACATCTTTCTCTTGGTCAGCTTTTCTAACAGTATACAGTATCTAACAGTATAGTAACATCGTAACATACTAGAAAAACTTGCTATTGAAAGATACATCTTTCTCTTTGTTTTCCCTTAAGTTACTGCTTATTCAACTACAATTTGGGAATCCAGAGTATTTTAGCTTAACTATGGCAAGACACAACAACTTCTTGCTAGGCACACTAAATGATACCGTGAACTGCTGAGGGATTTCTCTTTAAACTATTACACTTTGACAGACATCAATTATCAGAATGTGCATTGGGCTTTGTGTTTGCTTCAAAGTGTAAAACAATGGGACTATGGGATCAGGGAATAAACGGCACTTACTTTTTCTGAAATCATTGGTAAATAACCAGTGATGCTAAAGGAATTTGATAACAAAGTACATTTTAGCAGAGGCTAGCATGGTATGTTTGATAGGGTTTTCTGAACGTTGAGGAAAATCTTGACTACAGACCTTCAACGTTTTTTGTAATAGAGGGATATAGCGTAACCAATAAGAATAGATGTGTATTTGTGGAGTGGTGGTGGTGGGGGGGGTAATTAGGATTTTCTATGTAAGTAGATGAAGAACAGACACTGATATGAGAGCACATTTCATCTCCAGATTCAAGTGTTCTATGTCTTTTCAGACAGTACAATGAAATATGTATGTTTTCTTTTTATGGAAGAGAATAGAAATGCAGTCCATTGTCTGTGTAAATAATACTGTACATAATATTAGGTTCCACCCCTTTCAATAACATAAAAAGAATAATAGAGCTCTGTGTTGTTGATGCACTGAAGCACAGTCATCATGGGCCGACATCACAATAATAGACAGCACGCCCAGGAGCGAGGATTGCTAAGTTCTTGGCTGTTGACTGAACGTAAGAAGGATGGGCTTAAACATAAGATGGTATTTCTGTTTTTTTTTTAAAGCAAACACTTGATTTGTCTGACAAAGCTGCAACAAGCAAGCAGTGCGTACAACTATGTGTCTTTGAAAGCAGACCAAAAGAGAGTGGGCGGATTTTCTACGAGCAGTTATATGAGAACAGCACAATAAGAAACTAAATTCTAAAATGAAAACATCTCAAATAGAAATTGAAGGGCAAAATCATGGATCTTGTTGGAGCAGCATCCACAACATGTTCAATGTTCATGTAAATAAAAATGGAACATGGCTTCTGAAGACATTGTTAACAGTCAAACTAAGTAGAATTGTCTCAAATGTCATGATTTGCGACACATTGTTGGACACAGAAATATAAACATCAGCATATGTTCTATTCAATGTGTATCTATTTTCACAACATCTCCAGAGGAAGTGTACACCACGTACAATAAAATCAGGGTTTAAACTTTGGTTAAGTAATAGTCAAGGCTAGGTTTAAAAAAATATATAACACACTTCCATGTTACTTTGCATACAGTTAACTTTAAATGGATCGAGGTTTGTGTCAACAAAGCAGCTGGTCAATTATATCACTAACATAATAAAATTTGCATCTTAGGGAAAACCCTTTGTGTCCCTTCGGTAGATCATTCTGTGTGTTTGTGTGTGTGTATGCGCACCTGACATCTTTTGTGTTTGAGAGTGTGTGAACAGATGCTTACAGTATGTGGGGAAAAAAAGAGGACAAAAATAATCAGATATGTTTCATGTATATTGTAGAGTCATTTTGTCTCGTTTTGGACTCCCTACGCTTTTCTGAATTGTAATATAGTTGTCATAACATGATGTTGTGAATTGAAAGACATTGTAGCTGGTAGCTGAGTGAGCAGCTCCGCCTCAAGCCAGCCTTATTTTGGTTGACAATACGAAACGAGATAAAAATAGATCAACTCATTCTGCTTGCTGCACGTAAGCAGAGGAAAAACTCCACCATTTGGTTATCAATGACACCTACAAAGCAGACCCAACTAAAACATTGTCGACATTACAACCAAACCATTTTTCTCTATCTTATTAAAATATTCACATCTGTTCCTTACAAGACACTGTTTCACACATAAAGAAAAACATATTTGAACTCGGATAAGTCTCTAGTTTCATCACTTCATATATAGGTATATATGTAATAATTAAGGCAATCATTTGGGCCATGACTTACTCACTTCCCTGCTTCCAGGCTTTCTAGGAAAGATTTCTGTTCCTTGTGCGCTCCGTATAATGTCCCAATGTCTAATTTGTCCGTTCAAACTTCTGATGTGCGATCGCTGGGTTCACTCTTGCAGTAGATCTGTGGTCATCGATGTCCGTTATCTCACCCCAGATGACCAGTCATAATATTTGCTCTTTCTCTGCCAATTCCAAGAGTACCAGCCAGCACATCCTCTCCTAAGCCGTCAACTGATAGCACTGTAACAAAAGATCAACAGGACATGAATACCAGGTCATCATTCCAGGTTATCATTCCAGGTTATCTACAGATACCAGGTTATCAAAGACCATTCCAGGTTATCATTCCAGTTATCTACAAAGACCAATTTATCATTACAGGTTGTCGTTACAGGTTATGTATGGGTACCAGGTTATCATTACAGGTTATCTAATACCAGATTATCATTCCATGTTATCTACAAATACCAGTTTATCATGCCAGGTTATCTAACAGCAGGTTATCAATACAGCATATACAATATCTATCAGGTTAGCAACTGGTGTCAGCGTTTATGAACGTGAAACCATTCCCATATTAGAATCTCATGGGTACCAATACACTGCAGTCTCTTTTTTATTATGGCCCAGGGGAATATCTGCAGCATACCACAGCAGATAACAATCGCCCTAGCTCGGCCATTAAGTCTGAGTTATTGGGTCCCCGACACCCTTTTGTCCTCCGTTCAGCTCGGAGCCAAACGACTCATGTAGTTCCAAAACATTAACCTGGATTGCCAGGGGTGGGAACTGGAGGCCAACATGGAGGGGTGCGTCATTCCACTACTGGTGAACTGCCTGCTCCCTCTGAGGCTAGGGCCTCATTGTGAAATAAACCCCGATTTAAACATTTGGATAGATAAAATGTATTAAAGATCTTTTTTATTGCCTAGAGCATATCGTGAAAATTGACACGTCTCGCAATATCTATATATGAGACATTGATTGAATTAGCAATACAATTCCTTAGCATTTCTCTTCTTTTTCTGTGTAATGTAAATGTACCTAATTTCATGTGCCTTTATTTAATAGCAAAGACATGATCGATTCAAGACAGCCCTCTTCTTTGAATGAAACAGCTGGTGTTTCAGTATATCAGTAATTGCAGGATTCGCAGATTCCTCACACTGTCTCGGCCTAGACCCAGACGTTCTGTGTTAACTCCAAGCTATGCCAGAGACTAGACAACTACAACTTTCTCACTGAGTGGTTGTGTTGTGAATGGTCAGGCTCAAGGACAGTCATGTCTGTCCTTAGGCTGCACTCCGAAATAACTGAATTAGCATTGCATCTATGTGACATGTCCTGCTGTCTCATTTTACAACACAAACTGTACATTGTTTCCATGCACTGAAGCCAGAACCATGAAATAGAAATAGACTCCCATATTGACACATACAGACAATACATGAAACTCCTTCACATTCTCCTGCTACATTTTGTTTAAGGTGGCAACAATCAACATTTGTTATATTTGAATAAGTGAAACCTACCGTAAGCTATAAAGAGTGTTGTAGAGAGTTTCTTCTGATGACTTTATGGCTATTTTATGACTGGTTAATGCCACTTGTGTTTATCCTAAACCACTTATGGGTAAACATGCCAAGTGTGTAAACATTCTTCGACAAACAATTGACACACTAGTAGCAAAGTCCAGAACATAGGTCTAGGAGAAGCAAAAGTGTTAGCTTTTCACAGGTTTCACACTAGCTAGTGTAAGTCATACAATTATACAATGGATTATACAGTAGCTCCCCAGTCTATACCTAAGAAAGCACTACTTTCAAATGTATGCATTGGCTAAACATGTCATTGTAAAGATGTTCATGAGTTTTATGAGCGTAATCACTATTGTTTATGTGTCTCAATTCTTCAACACTGCCACATAAGTCTGCATAAATTCAAAGTGGAAATCCCAGTCTCAATTGAGCAAATTGTGCTGCCACAATACTATCATACAGCTACTGTATCCTCTGGCATGATATACCATCATTGATGATGACAACACTTAAAACTATTCCCCTGAATAGGTAGAGGAGAGGGAATGTAAACCTGTGACATTGGAGACTACTTTTGTCTGGAGTTGTCTTTTTCTCTGTGCTCCTTAAGGGTTATATGTGACAAACCGCACTCAATGAGCTGTATAGGGCCCTAAGCAAACAAGAAAATGCACATCCAGAGGTGGCACTTCTCGCGGCCGGGGATTTTAATGCATGGAAACCAAAATTAGTTTTACCAAATGTTTACCAGCATCTCACCTGTGCAACTAGAGGCGAAAATACTCTAGCTCACCTTTCCTGAACACACATAAAAGCATACAAGGCTCTCCCTCACCCTCCCTCACCCTATGTTCAGCAAATCTGAACATAACTCTATTACCACATCCGTCACCGGCTTCATTAATAAGTGCATCAACGACATCGTCCCCACAGTGACAGTACGTACATATCCCAACCAGAAGCCATGGATTACAGGCAACATCCGCACTGAGCTAAAGYKTAGAGCTGSRGCTTTCAAGGAGCGGGASACTAATCCGGACGCTTATAAGATACCCTGCTATGCCCTCCAACGAACCATCCAACAGGCCAGCTTCTATCCCCAAGCCATCAATACAGGACCGAGATCGTATCCTACTACACCGCCTCTGACGCTCGTAGGATGTGACAGGGCTTGCAAACTATCACGGATTACAAATGGAAACCCAGCTGAGAGCTGTCCAGTGACGAGAGCCTACCAACGAGCTAAAATTATTCTATGCTCGCTTCGAGGCTTGCAACACTGAACCATGCATGAGAGCACCAGCTATTCCAGAGGAATGTGTGATCACACTCTCCAAAGCCGATGTGAGAAAGAACTTGTTTAAAGATAACATTCACAAGGCCGCAGGGCCAGATGGATTACCAGGACGCATACTCAGAGCATGTGCTGACCAGTTGGAAAGTGTCTTCAATTACATTTTTAACCTCTCCCTGACCCAGTCTGTAATACCTACATGTTTCAAGCAGACCACCATAGTCCCTGTGCCCAAGAACGCCAAGGTAACCTGTCTTAATGACTATCGCCCCGTAGCACTCACATCTGTAGCCATAAAATGTCTACTCGAACAATTTGCATTGTGTGTGTCCCCCAACCCCTATTTTTATGCTGCTGCTACTCTCTGTTTATCATATATGCATAGTCACTTTAACTATACATTCATGTACATACTACCTCAATTGGGCCGACCAACCAGTGCTCCCGCACATTGGCTAACCGGGCTATCTGCATTYTGTCCCACCKKCCYCCKYCCKKTCRRTRWRMRWKSRMKRRSRRWCTSTRRYTRKWWRATYRATYSWRASTRWKWRRAWKRKTARKWYRARYTACWWKCTKCKTCAWRCWGKCTYACRYYRSMSTGTKTGTAMYRWSSCTKSRTWRWTWMKRWSSCTKSRMWKTYTAMKRWGTWTTTTTACTGTTGTTTTATTTCTTTACTTACCTATTGTTCCCCTAATACCTTTTTTGCACTATTGGTTAGAGCCTGTAAGTAAGCATTTCACTGTAAGGTCTACACCTGTTGTATTCGGCGCACGTGACAAATAAACTTTGATTTGATTTGAAAATGCTTTGTAAGGCTGGTCATTGCTCACATCAACACCATCCTCCCAGACACCCTCCAATTCGCATACCGTCCCAACAGATCCAACAATAATGCAATCTCTATTGCACTCCACACTGCCCTTTCCCACAAGGACAAAAGGAACACCTACATGAGAATGCTGTTCACTGACTACATCTCAGCGTTCAACACCATAGTGCCCTCCAAGCTCACCACTAAGCTAAGGACCCTGGGATTAAACACCTACCTCTGCAACACGATCCTGGACTTCCTGACGGGCCGACAACACATCCGCCACGCTGACCCTCAACACGGGGGCCCCTCAGGGGTGTGTGCTTAGTCCTCTCCTGTACTCCCTGTTCACCCACGACTGCATGGCTGTGCACAACTCCAACACCATCATTAAGTTTGCAAAGGACACTGTGGTAAGCCTGATCATCAACGACGATGAGACAGCCTACAGGGAGGAGGTCAGAGACCTGGCAGTGTGGTGCCAGGACAACAACATTTCCCGAAACGTCAGCAAGACAAAGGAGCTGATCGTGGACTA
This sequence comes from Salvelinus sp. IW2-2015, assembly GCF_002910315.2. Classification (NCBI taxonomy): domain Eukaryota; kingdom Metazoa; phylum Chordata; class Actinopteri; order Salmoniformes; family Salmonidae; genus Salvelinus; species Salvelinus sp. IW2-2015. Next base: position 50,280,809 of record NC_036855.1, read on the forward strand.
CAGGAAACAGAGGGGKAAGCATGCCCCCATCCACATCGACGGGGCTGTAGTGGAGTAGGTCAAGAGCTTCAAGTTCCTTGGCGTCCGCGTCACTAAGAAATTATCATGGTCCACACACACCAACACAAGTTGTGAAAAAGGCACGACAACGCCTTTTCCCCCTCAGGAGGCTGAAAAGATTTGGCATGGGCCCTCAGATCCTTAAAAAGTTCACCATTGAGAGCATTTTGACTGCCTGCATCACCACTTGTTATGGCAACTGCTTGGCATCTGACTGCAAGGCGCTACAGAGGGTAGTGCGGACGGCCCAGAGCTCCCTGCCATCCAGGACTTCTATACCAGGTGGTGTCAGAGGAAGGCCCTACAAATTGTCAAAGACTTCAGCCACCCAAGTCATAGACTGTTCTCTCTGCTACCGCACGGCAAGCGGCACCAGTACAACAAGTCTGGAACCAACAGGACCCTGAACAGCTTCTACCTCCAAGCCATAAAATTACTAAATAGTCCGGGTAGCTATTGGTTAACTCTTTAACTATTTGCATTGACACTTTTTGCTCTAACTATTTTGACTCATCATATGTGCTGCTGTTACTGTTTATTATCTATCCTCTTACCTCGTCACTTTACCCCTATCTATGTGTACATATCTACCTCAATTACCTTGTACCCCTGCACATCGACTCGGTACTGGCACCCCGTGTATATAGCCAAGTTATCGTTACTCATTGACTATTTATTCCTCGTGTTAATATTTGTCTTTTATTTTTCCCTCTGCATTGTTGGGTAGGGCCTGTAAGTAAGCATTTCACTTACAAAGCATCTGAAAAATACAATTTGATTTGTTTTGAAACAAATTATATCAAATAAATAAATGATATAATAAAATAAATGATATCAAATATACCAATAAATGTGAGGAGCAACATATATCTCTGACTGGACTTCCCCTTTAAGGGTTCTAATTACATTTTATTGAAAAGGAACACTTTATTTGTACAGGACTGAAGGTGACTAACGAGGGAAGTGCAGGGCTTAAATACCTATCGTCAGTCCCTTTACCCTGACAGAGATTGATATGAATATTTTGCCAAGGTCAAACAGGAGCCTATCAGCGTGCAACGAGGAGTGGATCTGTGTGCCCAATGACTTCAGAACCAAAGCTGATGCCATAAATTTCTCCTTAAGCCACATTACCACAAATTCCACTCCGGTAACAATTTACTTAAAACCTGCAGGTATAATGCATTATGATGCAGTTATCATAATTCACCACAGAATACACATGAACTGTGACACTGTTTGTTTTGTGCTTTCTTTTTGATTCTTCATTTTATTTATTTTTCTCTTTTATTTTGATGTTTCTCCCCTGTGTACTGCCTCTACGTTACCTTATACTTAATATAATACAAGATAATTGTTCACAAAAAAATATGCAGTTATCATGAGCAGTTGTCATGAGCATGAATGACCCCACTTAAATCTATTATAATAATCTCATAATAAACCATATTTAAATACCATCCTGGTATTGGAGTAATCATTTCAGAAGTTCTAACTTCAAATATGAGACATTTTAAACTATTGACATGTGCTTTATGATGCAGCTAACTCCCGAACATAGCTTCKCAAGGAACAACGTCACCGCAGTAACACTGTAGCAGCTCCTTTTTAAATTGCTGTGGAAAAGGCTTTCGTCGACAGCAGCGGTATCACACAAACTGCTCCCAATAACAATAATAAAAAAAGAAGGAAAAAACATTTCCTGGCCAGAGGAAAATCAAAACATGGCTTAATAGAATGTTTTCCCTGTGACATTTTATTTACAACATTACTTCCGACCTTCGGGAATCTGCAATACCAACAACATTCTTCTCGGATGCAGCTACAAGCTGTGTTTCACCTGAGTCGAATGTGTGATGAATGCTGATTGGTTTGTTAGATTTCATGGAATGGGCTTGAAGTAGGCTAGTTGTTGTCATAGAAATAGAATGTGATTCAGGAAATAAGAGAGTAAAGGAGGGGTTTGATGGGTTAATAGATTGGAACATTTTGGCCATGTTCTGTTATAATCTCCACCCGGCACAGCCATAAGAGGGCCTGGCCACCACTCATAGCCTGGTTCCTCTCTAGGTTTCTTCCTAGATTTTGGCCTTTCTAGGGAGTTTTTCCTAGCCACCGTGCTTCTACACCTGCATTGCTTGCTGTTTGGGGTTTTAGGCTGGGTTTCTGTACAGCACTTTGAGATATCAGCTGATGTAAGAAGATAACAACTAGCCTACTTAAATTGATTTGATTTGATTTGATTTGAGAGGGCCCGCATCACAATTTAGACAAAACTCTCATGGGCTTTCCAGTAGACTGTTAAACATTTTAGAATGCTAAATGTAGTCTACAGTGGCCCAATAACAATTCTGGCACCAAATGTAAGTTACTTGTGACATTTGGGGAGTTACAAATGAAACACTCTCCATCTTTTTACTAACAGACCAAGAAAAAGGCCCAAGGGAGGAAAGGCATACAGAAGCACTGTGGAGGAGCGCTGTGATCTCTCATCGCGAAGAACAAGCGACAGTGTGCATTGTCCTGCAATTAGTACAGATCAGCGGCAGAGCTCTGCCGTAATGTCCTCACACCTCCTCGACAACTTCAGGATGAAGTCGCCACTCCCCTAGTAGGAGGTTCCCCTTTCCATGTACCTTGCTCTACGTTTAAGGACATCTGGGCCCATCTGGGCGCAATGCGCACATCTAGCGTGGTCCACGAAAGCTGCCATTGCACGGTCTACACCGAGGCAGGCAGCACATAACTGATGGGAATCAGAATGGGCCATGTAATTGCTGAAATTGCCAGGACAAGCCTTGTTAGCATTGGACTGCTTTTTCTCCCCCTTCCCTGATGAATTGGTCGGTAAACCTGTCGCCATCTCGTTTCGACCGGGAGGGAAGCGAAGGATACCCGCACCACAAGCTGCTATTCAACAAAGGTAACATTAGCTGGAAGCTAGGTAAGCAGAAAAATAAAGCTTTATTCACCAGGGGTGGGAAATAAAGTAATTCTATAGACTTTCAGGTTAGTGAAAGTAGCTCTAAGAGTGATGCTAGCTAATTAGCAGGCTATAACCACCTGAGTGACGATAGGTAGCTAGCCACGCCAGTGGGTGTTAATACCATATGCCGACTCTGTGTTTAAACCAAGTAACTTGAGTTAAAATGCACTGCTAGGCTTATCTTTTACAAGGGAATGTAAAAGGGGATGGTGCTTCAATGTTGGGGTAACACACTTTGAAGGAACAGCCACACTCCTGTTAGCCAAACAAAACAAATGGTGGCTTAGCACGAAAGGTTGCTAGCTTTGACACGTGTGGTGCCGTTCGCTATCTATCTAGATAGGTCACTCGACAGTTCAGCGAGCTAACTCTAAATGTTGGGAACCAACGTAGAGCTAGAGACCTTGAGTAGAAGCTGCTAAAACTAGTGGAAACCTGCTCTTAGCGGGATGCTAAAGCAGTGGCGCTAGCGAGTCAACAGCACTAATTACATGCAGGCTGGCTACGTACTGTGGCTGGGTCGTTCCACCTAACGTACCTAACTCCACGTAATTGTTGCAGATTGTGGCAAGGGTTTGAGTCTCACATTCGATTTTTTTCCCCCTTTGAAAATATAGAACACATTTATTGTGTTAGTGTGTTGAGAAGAGAAGAGAAGGGCAGGAAAACCTTGTAAATGAAGATTATGAATACATTTAATGAGTTTCTTGTTGGAATACCTCTTGCAGACGTCACATAGGCTACTACATAGGCTACTACATACATAGCACAGCTACATAAATAATAATCGCTACTATAGGCTATATTACATAGACATGTAAGCTACACTTACATATACTATTTATATGCATTATTATAATCATCAACTTTGTCACGTATGTGTTATTTGAATCAAGCATCGAGGACCAGCAGTGAACAGTGTTATCCTTAACAGAAATGCTTGATGCAAGGGGCGCTTGAATCCAATGTTAATGTGCACTGTTGTTTCAGTGTCAACCGCTTTAGCAGTGTGTGCTACCAGATAGAAATGATGAAGACAGTAAATTACAGCTATTTGACAAGTCCATAATGCTCTTCAAAAATGTTTTTAGGATGAATGATAAACTTAAATGTTGTTGATAACTGCATATTTTTTTCCATAAAAGCACATGGATGTGTGTGAAATGGATGAGCAAAAATTTGGGATTTTCTCACAAGCTAGGTTTCCATCCAATTGGCGACAGATTTTCATGCGAATATTCTAAAATACGCATAAAGGAAATATGCACAGTTGACCTATTTTGAGAAATGCCATTGGTTGGTGGATATAAAGTCTAAGATATTTGATAGGCTGATGCAGAATTTGTTACAGGAAATAATCACTGCCACCTGCTCAGGTTAGCATAGGGCTAAATGTGTCAGGTTGTGTAATTGGAACAGCTAACGTAGCGTTTGATCACGTGCAAATAAGTAAATTCAATTTAATTTTGATGTTCAGTTTAAACTTAAAACTTTTTCTAATGTTCGCAAGGAGGGACCCTGTGAGTCTCCTTTAATGTACATATTGTCATGAATTTTACTTGTGATTTCAACTTGAATGGGTTATTGTGTATGTATTGTAATATCCATGTATTTCAGTATCTTTGACTGCCATGTGGATATCGGTAAAAACTTGAACTTGAACATCAGCTATGCGGGTGTCGGCTATCACCGGTTAACGCTTGATCTGATTGAATCTAGGCCTTGCCAAGGACAGGCATATCCAAGCAGTGAACAAGAGGTAGGCCTATACAGTGTGTTTCACCATAACCTTACTGATCTAAATTGCCTGTGAAGAAGCTGCCTACCCTGCCTTAAAAATTCAGATTTCTTGGTACCAATACTCATAGATACGACAACCTCATAGGCAAAGCTTAATAATGACCAAAACCCAAGGCACATCTTTCTCAGATATTATTTGATAGACTAACGTAGGGACCAAATCCCTTGAGCCAGTGACACAGACTGACTGATGAAATGTAGAATTATCTTGGACTGCTAAGAATTCTCAACAGCCGCATTCAGATTCTTTGAATTCAATCTCTATTGATGTTCAAGTGGCACGCATTTCAAGTGGATACAAACCGATATGGAGAGAACTGAAAACCTGAACTAATGGCGAGGATGATGGCTGTCATGAAGGGCTTCAAGACAATCGAGAGACTATAATGGAAACGCTATGTACTGTAGTATGGAGAGAATTAAAACAGACAGCTTTAGAGACCCAACAGACACACGTAGCTCAGGGGGGGGGAAGTGCAGCCTTCGCTTCCTGCACACTGACACTAATCCAAAGGCTGGGGGATTCTTTCCTCATTCCCCTGCAGGCACTGCTCTCAGATCAGTCCTGACATTCACAGTCACACAAAGCAGACTATAAATATGCAGGCCACACACAAACACACACACACACACGCACGCACGCACGCACGCACGCACACACAAACAATCAACGTTCGGTTCACCATTCTCAAGCTCATTTTAAGCCCACAGCCGCCAGTTGTCCGCTGAAAATATTCAGACGTCGTTTTGCTACGGTTCATCAATGTAGATTTATCTGCAATGTACTCTTTTGCTGGCATGGTTGAGTGCCCACACAGACTCTGTTGTTTCTTTTTCTCATTGGCTGTGCTGTGTTGGTCAGCTGTGCTAGCCAAGGCAGCCCATGCAAACAAACGTGGCGTATGTGACGGTTGTGGGACTCAAGTTGATTCAAAGCGACAAAGGGGGGGGCGCCACTCGGAAAGCACATGTGCAATGCACTGTGAGTCATATTACACCATGACAGACCATCACGGCGAATTAAAGGCATGGCGCTGGCGGGGTGGCGGCGGTCAGTAAACATCATTAATGCAAAGACGCCCTCGTCCCCTGTAAACAAGCTCTGTGCACATGGGATGGCAGGACTGGCAAGAGCAGATCTACGAAATACGGTGTTTATGAGTGAATTCACTACAAGCCGACTGAGGGAGCTTATACAGTCGCAACTCAAATCACTTCAGTCCCACAAAAGCTTTTTTTGTTGGAACATTGCTGTGAGGTTGAAGAAACTATGTTTAGACACTATTCTACTGGCGTACAAGTGGAAAGCAAACCTGGCTACAGTTGTCAGGTTGCTAGGCAGTGGCAAACGCTCCAAATGCACTGTGTTTATGGGATGTAGGGAGGTCATCGCTGGTATAATAGAAGTCCATAGCAAATATATGCCAAAGATATTGAAATAATAACAAATAATGGCAGCTATACACAGTTATACATGTGCAATTCTACCATGATTGTGCCACATTGTACAAGTCGCAGACACATTTTTAAAGGACCAGGGCATCATTACTGGCACAGAGTGAGAGGTCCAACCATGAATAACTAATATTTATTTATGCACCAACTCACAAGGGCAAACAGTAGAATTACTGTGCATGTCTACCTTATAAGCTTAGGAAGGATATACTACTATTAAGAGCCATATTTATAAAGTGTTAACAACCAAGTACAAAGTTGACACCTATTTGCTCAGTTGGGGTTAAAATACCTCCCTAAAAACTAGAAACAAAACATCAAAATGTGAGGATAGAGGATTGCGAATGCACTAGCAGGACAACCCTGCATCGTGTGAAACCACAGCCAAAATGGAAAAGTTCAGCTAGCATGTCTGATTCTCATGCCTCTACAGCCAAAAGCAGAAACGGTAACATGTCTGTGACTCCCTAGCAGAGGAGAAATGCCAGAATGGTTGATTTATAGCCTCACTTGCCACATAATAAATCACACAGATGCATCTGAAACAAAAATTATATCAGCAGTCATCTCTACCCAGACTTCCATCCCTCCTCTTCGAATTAATTTATACTGTCAATGACCTTCATCCATATGAGAATGATAAAGCCATTTGTTTCCAATGGATTGCAGCTCATACAAATGATCTCTCCATAAATGCCATTGTTTATGTGTGTGTGCGCGTGTATGTGTGTGTGTCAGTAAAGTATTGAGTTAGCGTGCAGTAGGTCCCCGGTTTTATCGCAGTTACAGTTAGGCAGCAAACCACACAAATATGCTACACTGGTGTCAGAAGTGGGATGGATGGCCGCGGTCAGGTATTTTACATGAATGTTACATGGCCAATTAGGCCATGACCTTACTGAAGTCGCAAGATCGAATCTGACTCACACGAGTGGCATGATCGTTATTGCTTTTCCATTCCTCTTCATTACCACAACTCTGTCTGCCTATTGGATCATATTACGCTGGGGTCACTAGACACAGCTTTCTTTGTAACGCCTTTGGCCACAAGTGCCTTTCCTGACCGCACAGCACTGCTGAAGCTCCTTTGCCTAATCTTACAATAACACCTGAGAACAACTTAGTCCTTTTTACTTACCACATTCACCTACCTCAGAAGGCCAATGCAATAAACAACCGTTTGAGTTAGCGACGCCAGTTGGTCACACTGTACATTAAGCATAACTTATAGTAAATAAAGAAAGAAATGTATGGACGACCCACTTACACACATTAAGTAAAGAGTTTGGGTTCAAGCAAGCAACTCGTAGGACATGACACACATAAATAAAGTCAAATGCAAATGAAAAGTGCATTTGGCGTGAATAGTGAAAAACCGCATTTCATAATTATCTTGTGCCAGGAATCCAGTAAGCCATGAAACGCTGCCCAGGCGTCTGGACCTGACTGAAACATTTGGACTTCATTAATGAGAAGGAGAAGGTGGATGTGGGGGGATGATTAAGGGGGAGCTGTGAATGAGAACAGCTGAGAAAAACACATAAAATTGTTGGTTTGCTCTCTTTCTTGGCTTATTATAATTGATTAGCTAGTTTGGGTTAACTGCAAAGGGGCTGGGAGCGGGTGAGCGTGATTAGCCAGTGTGATTGACTACACAATGATTGTTCACACAGGAACTTTCTGGAATTTTCTAACTATCTTAAGATAAATGCACTAATTGTACGTCGCTTAGAGGGTCTGCTAAATGACTAAAATGAATCCGCTGCAGAACAAATACCCTTCCCTCAATAATAACATCTAACAGATGTAGCCCGTTGTAACAACCAAATGGTTTTGCTGTAATACTCGAGAACCTCCTAGAAGTGATCATATTAGTCAGAACCACAGGTCTCCAGTGACTATCCGAATGCCAAGGAACCAATCTGAGCAGCATTACTTGATTGATGGGAGGTAAGGAACGTCGATAAAGAAGACGTTTTGAAAACCAATACAAACGTCAATGTGGGTGATAACAGTATTTACGCTCTCCTAGTCAGGAGCTAAAACACAGACAGACATGTATAAGGAGGAGGTCAATAGGTGTTGACGGTGCCATGTTCAGGAGCTTTGGGATAGTTAGAATAGGATAGTCAGCCAGAGTGCAAAACACACGTTACACTGGTGTACTGTATCGCTAGGCCTAGGGTAATACGGCTATTATTCCACTGTTCTAACCGTCCAATTCACAAAAGTTGTGGGGTGGATACATCTCAAAAACAAAACAAACACAAAGAAATGCAGGTACACACCCAAACAATAACAAACACACACTTCCTGTTCGTCCATAGCTGTGTGAAATGTTGCCGCGCGACATAGAAATGATAGCGAAGTGCCACATTTGAACACGTGGCGTTGCAACTTTGACAGTGTGGTGAAAAATACAACCGCACACTGAGAGTTAAACCACYCTCCCCAGTCAGAGGACAGAAACCACTTAAGGGCACAGCATGTAACACATCAAAAAGGATCGGAAAAGTGATATTAAGTGTTTCCCCGCTATTGCTGAATTGCAGTTGGATTTCAGACTCCAACCCACAGGTGCTGTAACTGCTAGATGGAGTCACAAAATAAATCTCTCGTATATTAAGCGTTGCAGTCTGCCAGTGGTTTGTTTGGGGGAAAACTGCACATATTTTCCAAACAGAGGGTGAGAGTTGGAAAAACAGATCTAGAAACACTTAAAAATACACATATACAGATGAGCGCACACACACACAACACACACACACACACACACACCACACACACACACACACACACACACACACACACACACACACACACACACACACACACACGCGCACAGGCACTTTACTCCGACACAGTATACATCAGAAAATTCCAGTCACGGTTGCTATGACAATGCTTACACCACAAATGTTCTCCTCTGCAGCTTATCGTGGCCCCCAGCACCCGTGGGAAAAGTGTTTTTAACTTTATGCCTGGGAACATAACAGTGGAAAAGCATAAGCCTCAAGTGATTGATCAACTCTGATTGCCCAATTTGGGTTCCAAAGCTAGAGCCTGCTATACAGTTAAACCTTCCAGATGTTAATATTCCCAATTATTTCAAAAAGCTATTTGSAAATGACGTAATACTCAATGATGAAAGTATGAAAAGGTCATGTGTTTGAGCTTTTGTTGGCATATGTATTGAGAGAAAACCAGAAAACTCATTGCATTGAATAGGAGCTCTTACAGTGTATTACAGATCTTTATCCTCCTCTTTTGAACWTACATTAAGACAAAGGTAATCTCGTGCCACAAGGTTCTCTCTGTTCTCTGTCATGACACCCGTTGGTGTGTCTATACAGAATAAAGATAGCTGGCAATGCAACAACAACAAATGGCATCAAGACAGGTTATTTTCAAAATACAAAATCTCTCCCCAGCAGAGCAGGAAATGCTATCAGCTATTTATAGCCTCAAACGTGCAATTTTTCAGCCGGCACTCAAGGGAGGGCACAAAGTCCCAATTAACTCACCGGAAACTCACCAAGACAAACAGTGAGATCACTAATGATAAGGTAGATGCTCAAATACAAGCTAGAATATTTTATTTGATCTCAAAAGGCGGCCAGTACCACAGCCTCGCAGATGTGTTGTACAACAATGGTGTTTGGCCTTACTATTATTAGTCTCCTAAACAATAGCAGTCAACAAAAAATCATCGTTGTTTAGTAGACTATGCGTAATAGGCTACGGGGAGGAAATTGGACAGTTTTTAAGTGGATAATGTGGAAAATTGAGAATTCTTTGTGACCTTTTAGAGTGGGATAAATGTTAATGAACAGCATTTAAGCCACTTCATTCAGGATATTGCAGACTTGATCATTTCTTTACAGCTCGGTCATTTTGTTAAATGCAGGTGTTTTGTTGCTTTTGGAACATTGAAAGAGTAGGCCTAATTCTACATAGGACATAGAGGGGCGGTTTCCCCGAACACAGATTAAGCTTAGTTCTGGACTAAAAATCTGTGTCCAGGAAACCAACCCAAAGAGTACTGTGTGCATCTTCAGTATTTCTTGACATGCAGTGAAAAGTACAGTAGACTGGCTGTGTGATCTGTTAATCGATGTCAAATGGTTAGAACGTATTGATAAAACCATTAACATCACTACACTGCAACTAACTACTGCACAACCAGCTACCAGGTACACAAATAAAAAGCTGCTATGTTAATTGGAATTAAGGATTGAAGATCCCTTTATAAATCACCAATGAAGAAGAAACAAATAATACTTTGTCTTTCATCATGTGTACGTTACCTAGTAATTGTTAMATAAACGTAATTGCTGTATAATCATTTACTCTAGAGATCAATCTTTAATCATTCTCTTTCCACCTGCCGGTGCAGCAGAGTTGTTTCTCAAGTATGGGTAAAAGGGATTATAGAAGAAAATAACAAATAAACCATTTGTTATTTATAAAAATGGAAAGGGAATTTTCCATCACCCGAGCAGTGTTTTAACGTGCCAGCTGTAGAATACCTCTGACGAATGAGCAGAAAACCATGACTGTATAAAAACCAAGACTTGGCTTGAGGGAGAAAGGACTTACTGTTAGTGGCTCAAGAAGTAAAACAAAATCCTAAAAGAGAACTTTGTCGTTTCCTGCGTAATCCACCAAAGAAGTGAACGCCTTCCCAAAATAATTCTGTGGATCTGGCCAAATAAAATTTGAAGACATACAAAGCCCTTGAGCACTGACTGTTACTTGTAAAGAGAAGTAGCATGTTTTGCCAAGGGGCATATCTGCAAGTCTCCATCAAAACCTCTGTGAGGAAGCCAAAACCAATAATATTTTACCATTCAAGTGCTTACTGGTACATTTTTGTAACATGAGTTTTTATAAAATCAAAGACAAGGATAATAGTAAAGCAAACGTTCCACAACGGTTCCTTAGGGAAATATATCTCAAACATTTATGGTTGGGGTAATGACATGTCTATGTTATCAGACGAAGCCATGAGAGACTCAAGAAGTAAATAAATCATTAAATGATGGATGTTATGACATCAGCAATATAAAGTAAACAACAGCATTCTCCACCCCTCAGCAGTATTTCTGTAACTACTTACCTCAGTTGGTTTAAAAACAGCTCCCTTTGACTCTGTACTAGACCAATTACAACCATGCGTTTCAACTTTTTCTTCAAAACGGCCAATTGACTTTGGGTAACACTACATTTAAGCATACATTATAACGGGTTCATAAAGGGATTGTAAGTAGCTTATGGACTTCATTAATAATTTACGCTTAATAATAAGCAGTTATAACTAATATTAGTCTCACAATTTGTCAATCAAAATTTCAATGAGTATATCTGTTTATTATATTACCTATAAACATATAATACATAGTCGATAAACCCCTTACAAACCCTTTACAAGGCATACCTTGATGATGTAAAGTGTTACCTGGTTTGAATCATTTCACTTTGAGAAAATATGATTCTGCTTGCTTCCCTTGACCTAAGCATATCTTTGAACAAAACCACGTGGTTTGTCAAGCGCCATAACAATAAGGGTTCTCTTCCATTTATCAGAATGTTCATCATTTTTTACTAAAGACCAACTCCCATGCACTTTATGCGGGGGATCTTGGTCTTTGTAGTCCTCCGGGTTGCCTTCTGAGTCATCAACAGTGAGTGGAGGCCCCTGTAGGCTGGCTCCTTGTGTACACACGCATGCACTCACACATGCACCGATACACCCCGGGCCCTGGAGAGCTAGCATTAGTCACTCCACATAAAAGCTTCCAGTCACTCCAAAGCAGGAGAGCACAGAGAGCGAGTGGGAGACTAGGTCTACTTGGTCTCCATTTATGGCAGCCATTTTGGCTCCACCTGGACTAAAGATGCCACTGCTTTGATTTTGGGAATACAGGCTTACGTTTATATAAGCTGATCAATACAGAGGGAGGCTCTGATCACATATCACGGCTCATCCAGGATTGATGGTTTCAACGTCCATTAGGAGTGGCCTTGATTAGTCATGAGTGAAAAATGACTATGCTTGATTACATATATCCCTGACTAGGAAACATGATCATGTTGCTCATTACATTTCATTACATATGGTATCCAATGTAAAACGTGTGCTTGTTACCGTAATCGAATTGTAAACCATGATTTTACTTAGGATGAAATCATGGAAAAACAAACTAATTAAGTGGTTTACCTTCTTCACATACATTGTCATTCCGTGGTTGGATTACACAAATAACCTGGTTGCATTATCTAGGTCTAGGATCTATTTTGAAGCAACCCACATTTGTAATGTGTAACATTTACACTATAGGCCTTCATTATATCAACTGCTATTCAAAACTCCATCAACTTTACCTTTTTATCTTGTTGCTTTACCTGATTGTTCGACCCTGCGCAATCAAGCTTGCATTTGAACACTACATGAAAAGTTTACACTGTACAGCTCATGTGACCTTGTTTGTTAGGTGTTTACGACAACCAGCGAGACCCTGCTTACTCGTTCCTTACTTATCTCAACGCTCTGTTCAAGACTCCCAAAGCTGATGACACATCTGGAGCCACTAAAGTTTACCAGCAGGCCGCTAGCCTCCCAGCCAGCAGCCCGCATCGTCAGGAAGAAAAAGTTTTATGGTTGAGCAGCTGTTGCATTGCATTAAATCTCGAGCTTGTTAATATACTACCACTGCATCTCTGCAGGGCCTTCGCTTGCACCCCTAGGGACAACCAAGTCTGAGTAAGACTCCATGTGACAACTCTGGGAAGTGCTTACCTGTCCAGCGGTGTGCTAAGATTTAATTTCCTCCTGCCCCAGTTTACATGTGTGACTCCAAACTTGAGTCTATTCTATGGACAATATACACACTTCCTAGCTACGCTCATTAAGACTACAAAGACTCATAAAGACAAAGACTTGGTAGCATTGTTGTGCCAATTTATGTCACCTTACCATAAGTCATGCTTTTTCATTACTCTGTAATAAGAGTGTAACTACTGTCATTACACCGTAACATCACGCAACAACCGTTATCTCCATACATGTGAGTCAGGAAACCCTGAAACCCTACACTAAAGCATATGTGTAACTAGCAACATTATCTACACGTCTAGAATGAGGTAACATAATCGACTCCTGCGCGCACTGTCAGATTAATTGAGCTCATTGGAAAGATCCGCTGTGAGATTTTGTGTTGTTAACAAAGACTCAGGTTGCTATCTTTCAATGGAGGCATATTATGTGACTTCAACATTGAAACCCCAAGGGTGGGTTCCATTTACACAGAGGTTAGTCTCCTAAAGCTCCCACGTGTACATTAGTCAATCTCTTCCGCAATTGAGAACAACAGTAGGATTGTTTCCATACAGATCAGCCTTTCAGTTTCCATGCGCACACAATATTTGTGTAACTTAGAATTGCAATGCAATACGACATAACATAGTCTATAAATATGTCAGAGGGAGGCCCGGACATACTGCACATGTCCAAAGAGTCCTCTGTAGCTCAGCTGGTAGAGCATGATGTTTGCAACGACAGGATAGTGGGTTTGATTCCTGGTACCACCCTTATGTAAAATGTAAGCACAAATAAAAGTATTCAGAACCCTCTGAATTATTTTATTGTCTTACAAACTGCGATTAAAATGTCTTAAAATGTACTTTTTTTTGGTAAAAAATATACACAAAATACTCTTTAATGTCAAATAACAAAAAATAGTTTTTGCATACAGTAAGTATTCAGCCCCTTTGTWTAGGCAAGCCTGAATTACTTCAGGAGTAAAATTTGTCTTAACAAATATTAATAAAAAGTTACATGGACTCGCTCCGTGTGAAATAATAGGGGTTGACATTATTTTTTAATTGCTAACCCTTCCTCACATACATACAACATCTGTAAGGTCCCTCAGTCAAGTATTGAATTTCATGCACATATTCAACTACAAAGAGCAGGGAGGTTTTTGAAAGCCTCATAAAAAAGGACAGGCAATGGTAGATGGTTAACAATAACAAATTAGATATTGAATATATTTTTAAGCATGGTCTAGTTAATAATTATGCTGTGCATTATGTATTAAACCACATAAACATCTGAAAGATACAGTCATCCTTCTGAACTGAGCTGCAGGTCAGGAAGGAAACTTCTCGGGGTTGTTATCATGAGGCCATTGGTGATTTTAAAACAACTACAGAGTTAAATGGCTGTGACGGGAGAGAACTGAGGATGGGTCAACAGAGTGAAAAGAAGAACACAAATATATTTAAAAAAAATACATATATCTTGTACACAACAAGGCCGTAAGTGATACTGCAAAAAAGGAATACACATTTTGGCCTAAATGCAAAGCCTTATGTTTGGGGCAAATCTAACACAACATGTCACTGAGTAAKTGTCTCCTTATTTTCAAGCATGGTGGCTGCATCATAGTATGCTTGACATCGGCAAATGCTTGGGAGTAAAAAGAAAAACGGGACAGGACTAAGCACAGGCAAAATCCAAGAGCAAACCTGCTTGAGTTTCAGCAGGACAATAACCTACAACACAAGGCCAAATCTAAACTGAAGTTGCTTAGCAAGAAGACAGTGAATGTTCCCAAGTGGCCAAGTTACAGTTTTGACCAAAATCTGCTMGAAATACTATGGCAAGACTTGAAAATGGCTGTCTAGCCATGATCCCCAACGTTTTGACAGAGCTTGAAGAATTTGCAAAGAATAATAGGCCAATATTGCACAATCCAGGTGTGTAAAACTCACCCAAGAAGACTCACAGCTGTAATTGCTACCAAAGGTATTTCATACATGTACAGTATGGACTCAGGAAACTGAATACTTATGCAATGACTATATTGTATTTCTATTTTTTTCATTCATTTTTCTTCCACTATGACATTCCAGAGTATTTTGTGTAGATTGTAGACAKWTTTTTTTATTAACAAAATCCATTTTAATCCCACTTTGTAACACAATGAAATCCAAGGGGTATGAATACTTTTGCAAGGCACTGTAAGTTGCTTTGGATAAAAGCATCTGCTAAATGGCATATATTATACTGTATATCATAAACTGTACTAGAGAAGGCTCAAAACAGAAATGTACGGTTTTTGCATCAGAGCCAAGTTTGCACCTATTATTCTCCCAAGGGAATAAAACAAACATAAAAGGGAGAGACAACTTTGTGCTAAGTTAACTGTTTTTATCTTTTCGATCAGATCTGACCAATTATGTAGATTCACTGAGTATTCCACACATACAGTATGTAGCTTCAGTCAGACTGGTTGTACATACAGCCTCAATGGGAAAATGCATTAGACCAAATACAGTGTACACAAATTGACTTGCCAGGGTCACCAAAGGTCATCTATAGCAACAGCCATCCAAATGAACATTCTATCCTTTGAATTGATGCCTGGAGATGAGGAAACCCCCTGCAAATCTGAAAATGTTACACTAATTGATCCTACTCTTCATATGAGGTGAGTGTATGGTAACAATTGACACTGCAAAGACCATCACGCACATGAAATCAGAGGTCAAACACACTCATAATAATGTAAACTTATGACATCTGACTTAACATTGACATGTGATGTCCCAACCTCTTTTTAACCAAGCTTGATGGCAAGCAGTAGCCGTAGCTGACATGGGCTTAAGTAAAATGTTTTAAGTTTAAATTGAAGGCATTGATGCCATGCTGGGGAAACGACAAGCAGATACTGAGTAACCTTTTAGATGAGTCTGGATATGAGTCTGGATGTACCGTTTCAAAAGAACAATGAATGCCAGTGAATGTATTTGTCTGACAGGCATTGACAGGTTTTCTGGATAAAGACCGAGAGCTCTGAGTGCAAAGAGTATACAAATATTGCTTTGTACAACTCAGTTTTATATATTTAATTATTATATTAGGCAGAACGTCAGGGCCCCAAAAGCATCAATGCTGTCAACATCAAGAGTGTGTGTTTGTGTGTGTGTGTATTGGGGCTGTACAACCAAGTAGTTTCGGGTGACTAATTAAATGAATGCAATCAGCAGGCTAGTAGTGGCCTGTGCCGTACATTATCATTTGTTTTGATACAGTTGGCCTAGTCTATTCATATTTAATGGGATTACTACCGTCAATGGAAAAAGTGCGTAAAGTTATCCCTTTATGTACGCGCATATCTTACTTTTTATAATGTTGCATTATTCAATATAGTACGAAATATATGTATATCCTACTATAAAATATGGGTGTAGTATGGCAGTACCTGACCTGATTCAAAAACATGCAGCAAGCAACTAAGTCTTTCATCAATTCATTTGGAACGTCTCCAAATGGTTCCAAAGTGCGTCACATAAAGTGTGCGGTGACATCAGTGTGTGTGTCATGCTCATATACAGAAAACCCCATCACAAAAAAATGTGTATCTGTGAATGATGATTGTATTTAAAAGGTGAACATACCTTGGAATCAACCACCTGCTGGAGATCTTGGTGCTTTCTGGGATGACCAACAGACCTTCCTTTCTTATATTAGAGAACTGTGCACTAGGTCCAGCGAACAAGAGATACAGTTCACAAACCCAACGTTTCCATGATGACAGTCATTTTTCCCATATTGGTTTCAGTCAACGTCCGTGTAAAGGGATATTGTCAGTCAGTTTGAGGTGGTTTTAAAGGGACGGGCTTGTAGTCGCGCAAGATTTCCGTGCAGGACCTCCCGTGACAGCCAGTGTGGAGCAATTTCTCATGTCAGTCTGCAGAGTATCTATTGTAATTCTTGTGCTTCACCTCGGTGGTTGGTCAATAAAAGGCTTTATTTAGGCCTAAGCGTTGCAAAGAATGTTGTTTGCCAAGCGTCTCACTTGTTGACCGCAGTGTGCTGCCGAAATAGGTATCATGCTCATTTACTCAAGAATCTCACACATGATGTAGCTATTTCAATGTCTCTGATCGGTATTTTTTTTGTGTACACAGATGGGTTAGACCTACACTGACACGCAATAAGAATGGATTATTGTTCATAATAAAAATATCTCATTACTCTTTAGTCAAACGAAGGGTGTATAGGTTGCCATATGGCCTACAGTTTCTGTCTCTCAATATAACTTCCAAGTCTATCTCTCTTGAAAGTCAGCGACTCGAACAAGCTTTTACAATAGTGCAAACTAGGCCTACTATAAACTTTGACTTTATCGCATAACAGCAAAACAATATATATATATATCTCCCCTTCCATTATTGACAAATGAAACTCATAAAGTGCGTATGCATAGCCTGTCTATTCAATATTTTCGATTTCATTTGTAGGTTTACGAGGCCCAGATAGGTAGCCTATATCTGATATCATCGGATTACATTGGTCATAATAGTTATAAAGCTTTTGATTTGGGCGTATATTTTCCCGTAGGCCTATATTCCCCTAAGCAGCCACATGGCAAAATAAAACCCCATATTTGAGCTTCCCAAAATATAGCTAAATATAAAGTATGTGTGCGTCTGTCTGTGTGCGTCTGTCTGTCTGTGTGTGCGTGTGTGTGTGTGTGTGCGCGCAAGTYCGCACTTGTGTGAGTCTGACCACCTATGTGTGTGTGATTTGACAGCATATCTTTCTTCACGAGAATAATCATTTTTTTGTCATCACACATCAGTCTGTTGTGACTTTGAACTTGTACTGTTTTTCCTGCCAATGTCTGTCCCATTTCCTTTACTCGGGCTTTTGTCCACCCCACACAGCGACTCCGTTACCCCCTCTTCCATCTCCATGTACTCCGCTTTATCACCCAGCGAAGAGCCTGAGGGGGAACCTTTAAATTTTTTGAGAAAGTTGGGGAAATATGGGCAGGCAGGTGGTGGGGTTTCAACAACCGGTGGCGAGTCTGCTTCATTATCAGTCTCCCTGTGGTAGAAGTAATTGAAGTTGGATACAATGACGGGCACTGGAAGAGCTATGGTTAACACACCCGCTATGGCACAGAGCGAGCCAACTATCTTCCCACCGACAGTTATTGGTTTCATGTCTCCATATCCGACCGTGGTCATAGTGACGACAGCCCACCAAAAAGCGTCGGGAATACTTGTGAATTGAGACGCGGGTTCGTCTGCCTCCGCGAAGTACACTGCACTRGAGAACAAAATYACACCAATAACGAGGAAGAAAATCAGAAGCGCTAGTTCCCTCATACTGGCGCGGAGGGTATGTCCGAGGATCTGCAGTCCTTTGGAGTGCCTGGAGAGTTTAAATATGCGAAAGACTCTGACAAGGCGGATTATTCTCAAGATTGCAAAACTCATTGCCTGGTCCCCRTTGCCTTGCTGTTGAGCAAGATCTGTGCCGAGCGTGATGAAATAAGGCAAAATSGATACAATGTCTATAGTATTCATYATGTTTTTAAAGAAATCCGTTTTACTTGGACTTGCAAAGAAGCGCACTATAATCTCAAATGAAAACCAAATAATGCARACCGTCTCCACAATGAAAAAWGGGTCGTTAAAAGGGGTCTGTCCATGYGGTTCTGTCGAATTYTCTCGTGGTTTAAGGTATTCTTTTTCGTCCCTGAACTCTGGCAACGTTTCCATACAGAAAATGACTATTGATATWACGATGACTAAAACSGACACGACTGCAATCCCRCTCGCAGGTTGTGAGCTCTCTGGGTATTCAAAAAGAAGCCAAACTTGGCGTTTGAACTCGTCCTCTGGTAAGGGTTTCTCTTCCTCTTTGACAAAACCCTCATCCTCCCGAAACTTCAGCATTGCCTCCTCCCCAAGTTCATAGAATTTCACCTCCTCAGAGAAGATGTCAAACGGTACATTTTGGGGTCTCTTCAATCGCCCCCCTGACTGGTAATAATAAAGAATTGCGTCGAAGCTTGGTCGGTTCCTGTCAAAAAAATATTCGTTCCTTAGAGGGTCGAAGTACCTGATTCGTTTGTCCGGGTCTCCCAAAAGAGTGTCAGGAAACTGTGTGAGAGTCTTAAGTAGAGTTTCAAACTTTAGTCCGGACACATTAATAACAACTCTTTCGCAGCACCCATACTCGCTGTAAACATTTGCGTATGCTGATTGGGGACGTCTGTCTGTGAGTGAGACAGTATCTTCATCATCCATATTACAGAGAAAACTGGAACTCTTGCTTCCCCTGTCCTCCTCTTCTCCGCCTTCCGCCTCGTCCTCCTCTATCATATCCTCCTCTGATCCAAGTAGCGCCAACTCCGAGTGGCGCAAGTCCCCACCGAGAGTCTGGCGACTCCTTCTCCAACGTCCTACGCCGCGTTGCTTTTTCCTTTCTCTGAGAACCTGCTGCTCAGACTCATGGTGGTGCTGCTGTGGCTGTTGTGAGGAGGAGGGGCGCGAGGCGGTACTGCCGCTACTGTTGTTGGCATTTGATGAGGAGGCGGTGCGAGACTGATGCTGCTGGTGGTTGTTAAGGAGATGGCCAGAGGACTCCCCTACCTCTCCACTTGCTGCACCTTCCGCAGCGGCTGTTGCCTGCTGTACCTGTCTCTCCCTTTCGTGCTCCCTTTCCCGTGCGCGAGCATACCCGTAAGGCAGTCGAGTTTTGCACCCATTATCTGCACCTATCATGGCAAACTCCATTTTGAGGAGGGTGTAAATTCAGTTCTGAGTGAATGATATAATCCCTTTAGCGACGACTCGTGTAGGACAATGGAAAGTAGCAAATTGTAGCAAAGGGCGCACAGGTTGGTTGATCCTGCTTTGACAGATAGCAGGCACGTGTTATTCAGTGAGGCGTAGGTGAGTTCAGAATGCGTAATTAAAGGTCCATTTTTGGAATATAGTTCACATTGTCGTTGACATAAATCACATGAATATATTTTTGTAAACGGACTCCTCATGTATTTTATGACATCATTATTACAGCCAAGTGAATATAGGCTGTAGATGGGTAGACCTTTTATGCTTTTCAAATGTATAGCCTATTAAATCACCAGATATTGGACAATATATTCACAAAACCACCTAATTTGTCCATCAGGTGCTTAACTCCAGTGTGAGTACTTGCAGAAATACGGCATTTTTGCCTTTTCGTGGTCCCTCCTGGTTGCCATTTTAGGTGATGAGAAAACCGGCCCTTTTATGCTGTACACCTTCAGTGATTCTGAATGACTTTATTCCTCTGACGTCTTCAGCAGCTGCAAGGGAGAAACAGCAGTTCGATTAGACAACCTACAAATGCATGTATTCAAATGCATGTCCCCTGTTTGGGCGATGCATGCACTATAGCCGACGTACGCATCACCAACTTAAGAGCAGAAAACACAAGTCTAAAAATAACAGTAATTATAATGAAAATATTTATAACACGAATTAATAATTAATCATACTAATAATAATAACTAACATGGCAACAGGAGACAACGCATGATAACTGCAACATTAGTCTGTGTAAACATTCTTTAAATTACGCACGAAATTGTGTTCACTATGTAAAAAAAATGCCCCACCTTCATTCATTTAGACATTCCACTTACATTTGATAAAGGCCGAACGAAATCGTCTCAGCACCTTACAAAATGTGCTGTAGGTGAGGATGCAATTCCTTGGTTTGCCCAATTTCGCATCTTGTTTTGGGAATATTAAAATCCCTCGACGTATCCAACCGGCGAACATGTCACCTATACATCTGTGTTCGATTGCACTCGAGGGATGACACTTTTTTTGACGCGTCTCGACGTTGTCTTGTCTCAATTCAACAGGATCTATCTATTGAGTATCACCCCCATTCCCGAAAAAAGATCCACCGCTGCATCAGTGCTGGCAGCAAAACAATATAAAACGCAGCTCTAGCGAGTATCAATAGCTCAGCCTATTCAAAGAAGCTGCGTCGGAAAAAGAGGGGAAATTAAAGTTTATGTTGATATGTGAAATAACCCACGGTTAAGTTAGCGCATCACACATCTGTCGGTTGCCTCTACCTCCCCTATTTCCCATTGTGCGTGTTATTGAGGAGTTGTGCCTCGTCCAAGTCGAGCATGTGCCGCAGCGCATGCAGAGCTCGATCATCCCCCAGTGGATAGAGCGGGTCACTACGCACCTCAGCCACCACCACTTCAAACACTGGGATGGTCAAATGCAACTGTTGTCACCTATCAAAGGTAACCCTCCAAAGTGCCATTGATATCATTTGACCGTCTACTATGCAACCAGATCGAAAGACACATGGAGCACATGCATCCTGCACCTGATGAGCACCTCACCTAATAACATCTCGAAGCGAATGCAAAGCTAAAAAGTAATAAAACAGGCACAACAAATTATTTAAAAAATGGATAGCAAATCTGTGTCTCTAGTCAGCTTCAGACAGAAGTAGAGACAGTTTTTTGACCTGTCTTCYAAGTATTGACCTAATGGACTAGTTGCGATTAACTTATGCCTACATTTACAGAATTTCATCATCGAATAGCATAGTATAGAATAGATACTTTATTGTTCATTTGGTTCGAACGGAGATGTCTGCCTTTTCCCCAACACACCCAGAAACATGCTAGAGAGACAAGGGGTCAGCCTTCGTACAGTGCGCCTGGATGGAGAGCAAATGTCAGTTATGCCAGCAATCTCTAAGGCCAAAGTCAACCTGATGTTATGGTAGCTGTATACTGATATTCTAATGCGCTATTATTTATATATATATATACACAGTGCCTTCGGGGAATATTCAGACCCCATGACTTTTTTCCACATTTTGTTACGTTACAGCCTTGTTCTAAAATGGATTAAATAAATAACAATCCTCAGCAATCTACACACAATACCCCAGAATGACAAAGCGAAAACAAGTTTTTAGACATTTTTGCAAAGTTATTAAAGATAAAAAACAAAAAGACCTTATTTACATAGGTATTCAGACACTTTGCTATGAGACTCGAAATTGAGCTGAGGTGCATCCTGTTTCCATTGATCATCCTTGAGATGTTTCTACAACTTGATTGGAGACCACCTGTGGTAAATTCAATTGATTGGGCATGATTTGGAAAGGCACACACCTGTCTATATGAGGTCCCACAGTTGACAGTGCATGTCAGAGCAAAAGCCAAGCCATGAGGTCAAAGGAATTGTCTGTAGAGAGCCGAGACAGGATTGTGTTGAGGCACAGATCTGGGGAAGGGTACCAAAACATTTCTGCAGCATTGAATGTCCCCAAGAACACAGTGGCCTCCATCGTTCTTAAATGGAAGAAGTTTGGAACCACCAAGACTCTTCCTAAAGCTGGCTATCTGGCCAAACTGAGAAATCGAGGGAGAAGGGCCTTGGTCAGGGAGGTGACCAAGAACCCGATGGTCACGCTGACAGAGCTCCAGAGTTCCTCTGTGGAAATGGGAGAACCTTCCAGAAGGACAACTAACTCTGCAGCACTCCCCCAATCAGGCCTTTATGGTAGAGAGGCCATACCGAAGCCACTCCTCAGTGAAAGGCAAATAACAGCCCACTTGGAGTTTGCCAAAAGGCACCTAAATGACTCAGACCATGAGAAACAAGATTCTCTGGTCTGATGAAACCAAGATTGAACTCTTTAGCCTGAATATCAAGCCTCATGTCTGGAGGCAACCTGGCACCATCCCTACGGTGAAGCATGGTGGTGGCAGCATCATGCTGTGGGGATGTTTTTCAGCAGCAGGGACTGGGAGACTAGTCAGGATCGAGGGAAACGTGAACGGAGCAAAGTACAGAGAGATCCTTGATGAAAACCTGCTCCAGAGCACTCAGGACCTCAGACTGGGGCAAAGGTTCACCTTCCAACAGGACAACAACCCTAAGCACACAGCCAAGACAACGCAGGAGTAGCTTTGGGACAAGTCTCTGAATGTCCTTGAATGTCCAAGTCAGAGCGCGAACCTGAACCCGATCGAACATCTCTGGAGAGAGATGAAAATAGCTGTGCAGCGACGCTCCCCTTCCAACCTCATACGGCTTGAGAGGACCTGCAGAGAAGAATGGGAGAAACTCCACAAATACAAGTGTACCAAGCTTTTAGCATCATACCCAAGAAGACTCAATGCTGTAATCGCTGCCAAAGGTGCTTCAACAAAGTCCTGAGTAAAGGGTCTGAATAATAATGTAAATGTGATATTTCAGCTTATTTATTTTATTAACAAACATTTATTTTAATGTGTTTTTGCTTTGTCATTATGGGGTATTGTGTGTAGGTTGAGGAGAGAAAAAAACAATTTAATGAATTTTAGAATAAGGCTGTAACGTAACAAAAGTCAAGGGGTCTGAATACTTTCCCCGGTGGGCCTGGCACATACTACCCCGTTCAAAGGCACTTAATAATTTTGTCTTGCCCATTCACCCTCTGAATGGTACACATACATAATCCATGTCTCAATTGTCTCAATGCTTAAAAGTCCTTTAACCTGTCTCCTCCCCTTCATCTCAGCTGATTGAAGTGGATTTAACAGGTGACATCAATAAGGGATCATAGCTTTCACCTGGATTCACCTGGTCAGTCTATGTCATGGAAAGAGCACATTTTGTTGTGTTACTGCCTGAATTTAAAATATATGCAATTTAGATTGTGTGTCACTGGCCTACACACAATATCCCATCATTTGAAAGTGCAACTGTTTAACTTTTTTTTTTAAACAAATGTATAAAAAATTAAAAGCTGAAATGTCTTGAGTCCTATTGGTAGATGGGTAAAAAAAAAGCTGACATTGAATATCCCTTTGAGCATGGTGAAGTTATTATTTACACTTTGGATTGTGTATCAATATCCCCAGTTACTACAAAGATACAGGCATCCTTCCTAAATTGCTGGAGAGGAAAAAAAACACTTAGGGATTTCACCATGAGGCCAACAGTGAATTTAAAACAGTTACAGAGTTTAATGGCTGTGATAGAAGAAAACTGGGGATGGATCAACACCGTTGTACTTACTCCACAATACTAACCCAAATGACAGAGTGAAAAGAAGGAAGCCTGTACAGGATACAAATATTCCAAAACAAACAGCTTCAAATAATATTATCATCAACACCACAATGTGGTTCTGAGAGCCCTGGTATTCAGCTAGCAAGAAGCTAACATCCTCATGTCACTCCATCTAAAGTAATGTTGGACCCACGATGGATTTCATCAGCTCTCCAGTGTAATTGCTTGGTCTCACTCTTACACACTGCGCATGAGCAATCCCGTAACCGCTTGCACACCTTATTTATGGATCTCTTAAAGGGACAGTGCCATCTAGTGTATATAAATTAATACAGCTATGCTCTTTTACCACCTGGCTACATAATGATTACACAGCACACTGGGTATCCAGATTGGAAGCCTCAGGAACCACATGAAACAGGCGGTGCATGTTATTGGTTGCCTGACGACCCTTAATAAACCCTGTTTGGTCAGGATGTATGAGCTTGTTAATAACTTTCTCTAGGTGCATGGCTAGAACTTTTGGCATACATCTTCATTTCTTTTCCGATTAAACTGATTAGCCGAAAATTAGCACAATTTGTGAGTTATTTTCCTTTCTTAGAGATTAGGGATATAATAGCTGTATTGATGTCTCTGTGGAATTGTCCTTTTTCAATAAAAATGTTAAGTGAGTTGAGAATGAGTTCAGGAGGTATTCCATCAATACCAGGAGCTTTATCTTTCTTCATTTTTAAAAGACCAGCTTTCAGTTCAGATAAAGTGAGAGAGTTTGGGCAACGTAAGGATCTCCAAGAACTGCCGACAAGCAGAAGTATCAAAGCTATGTGAGGAATTGTATAAATCTGAATACTACGCTCTAAAAGTTGCATTTATTTTTGTAGGATCAGATATCAGCCTTTAAACAGCTTAGAAAATTCCAGAAAATTATGTTGTGGCTTTAGAAGCTTCTGATAGGCTAATTGACATTATTTGAGTCAATTGGAGGTGTAACAGGGGATGTATTTCAAGGCCCTACCTTCAAACTCAGTGCCTCTTTGCTTGACATAATGGGAAAATCAAAAGAAATCAGCCAAGACCTCAGCAAGACCTCAGCAAGCCGAAGAACACCATCCCAACCGTGAAGCACGGGGGTGGCAGCATCGTGTTGTGGGGTTGCTTTGCTGCAGGAGGGACTGGTGCACTTCACAAAATAGATGGCATCATGAGGGAGGAAAATGAATGTGGATATATTGAAACAATAGTATGCAGGTATAAACACCATGGGACCACGCATCCGTCATACCGCTCAGGAAGGAGACGCGTTCTGTCTCCTAGAGATTAATGTACTTTGGTGCGAAAGTGCAAATCAATCCCAGAACAACAGCAAAGGACCTTGTGAAGATGCTGGAGGAAACAGGTACAAAGTGTCTAAATCCAAAGTAAAACGAGTCCTATATCAACATAACCTGAAAAGCCGCTCAGCAGGGAAGAAGCCACTGCTCCAAAACCACCATTAAAAAAAGCCAGACTACGGTTTGCAACTGCACATGGGGACAAAGATCGTACTTTTTGGAGAAATGTCCTCTGGTCTGATTAAACAAAAATATAACTGTTTGGCCATAATGACCATTGTTATGTTTGGAGGAAAAAGGGGGAGGCTTGCAAGCCAAAGAATACCATCCCAACCGTGAAGCACAGGGGTGGCAGCATCATGTTGCGGGGGTGCTTTGCTGCAGGAAGGACTGGTGCACTTCACAAAATAGATGGCATCATGAGGCAGGAAAATTATGTGGATTTATTGAAGCAACATTTCAAGACATCAGTCAAGAAGTTAAAGCTTGATCGCAAATGGGTCTTCCAAATGGACAATGACCCCAAGCATACTTCCAAAGTTGTGGCAAAATGGCTTAAGGACAACAAAGTCAAAGTATTGGAGTGACCATCACAAAGCCCTGACCTCAATCCTATAGAACATTTGTGGGCAGAACTGAAAAAGTGTGTGTAAACTTCTGACCCACTGGGAATTTGATGAAATAAATAAAAGCTGAAATAAATCACTCTCTCTACTATTATTCTGACATTTCACATTCTTAAAATAAAGTGGTGATCCTAACTGACCTAAAACAGGGATTTGTTACTGGGATTAAATGTCAGGAATTGTGAAAAACTGAGTTTAAATGTATTTGGCTAAGGTGTATGTAAACTTCCGACTTCAACTGTACATATGCACACACTGTACATATATCTTTCTATTTTTATTTTTATTTTATTGACTTGTTTGTTTATGTGTAACTCTGTGTTGTTGTTTTTTCTGTGTTGCTATGCTTTATCTTGGCCAGGTCTCAGTTGTAAATGAGAACTTGTTCTCAACTGGCCTACCTGGTTAAATAAAGGTAAAATAAAATAAAAMGTCAGTTAGTTCCAGTCTYCTTGTTTTTAGCTCAATTTCTCTCTCTGTTGAATAGTTGTTTTTAAGAGAGTCTTCCAGGATTTTACAAGGACTTTCCAATTCACTGATTTTCTGAAACCTTAATTTCTGTAAATTAGAGGATAATTAGAGGATGTGTAGTGTTTCCTCTTATGAAACCTTTTACAGCTAATCATACCATAGTCGAGTCCTAATATTTTAAATTGGATCTA
This sequence comes from Salvelinus sp. IW2-2015, assembly GCF_002910315.2. Taxonomy (NCBI): domain Eukaryota; kingdom Metazoa; phylum Chordata; class Actinopteri; order Salmoniformes; family Salmonidae; genus Salvelinus; species Salvelinus sp. IW2-2015. The sequence goes on from NC_036855.1 coordinate 50,307,627, forward strand.
AACTGAAAGATTAAGTCAAGAGTTGTGTAGTAAAGTATTATTAAACCTCAATCTCAGCGCACACTTTTTCATTGGGAAGATTTGAAATGTACAAAGAATGGGATTATGATCAGATAAAATGGCCGGTAATGTTTTTATAAGTTCCTGGCAAAAAGACTGGCAAAAAGTGCTCTTCACTGGCGAGTTGTGGTTTTGTCTCAACGGGTGCGTTTATTGTCGAAGGAATGAGCGTTACACCGAGGCCTGTACTCTGGAGCGGGATCGATTTGGAGGTGGAGGGTCCGTCAGGGTCTGGGGCAGTGTGTCACAGCATCATCGGACTGAGCTTGTTGTCATTGCAGGCAATCTCAATGCTGTGCGTTACAGGGAAGACATCCTTCTCCGTCATGTGGTACCCTTCCTGCAGGCTCATCCTGACATGACACTCCAGCATGACAATGCCACCAGCCATAATGCTCGTTCTGTGTGTGATTTCCTGCAAGACAGGAATGTCTGTGTTCTGCCATGGCCAGCGAAGAGCCCGGATCTCAATCCCATTGAGCACGTCTGGGACCTGTTGGATCAGAGGGTGAGGGCTAGGGCCATTCCCCCCAGAAATGTCAGGGAACTTGCAGGTGCCTTGGTGGAAGAGTGGGGTAACATCTCACAGCAAGAACTGGCAAATCTGGTGCAGTCCATGAGGAGGAGATGCACTGCAGTACTTAATGCATCTGGTGGCCACACCAGATACTGACTGTTACTTTTGATTTTGACCCCCCCTTTGTTCAGGGACACATTATTCCATTTATGGTAGTCACATGTCTGTGGAACTTGTTCAGTTTATGTCTCAGTTGTTGAATCTTATGGTCATACAAATATTTACACATGTTAAGTTTGCTGAAAATAAACGCAGTTGACAGTGAGAGGACGATTATTTTTTTGCTGAGTTTATAATGGGTTACATCCTTCACTCATGCTGCCAAACATACCCTCGTAAAACTGACCATCCTACCGATCCTCGACTTCGGTGATGTCATCTATAAAATAGCCTCCAACACTCTACTCAACAAACTGGATGCAGTCTATCACAGTGCCATCCATTTTGTCACCAAAGCCCCATACACTACCCACCATTGCGACTGTCTCTTATACACATCTAGATGTGACTGGATGCAGTCTATCACAGTGCCATCCGTTTTGTCACCAAAGCCCCATACACTACCCACCATTGCGACCTGTACGCTCTCGTTGGTTGGCCCTCGCTTCATACTCGTCGCCAAACCCACTGGCTACAGGTTATCTACAAGTCTCTGCTAGGTAAAGCCCCGCCTTATCTCAGCTCACTGGTCACCATAGCAGCACCCACTCGTAGCACGCGCTCCAGCAGGTATATCTCACTGGTCACCCCCAAAGCCAATTCCTCCTTTGGTCATCTTTCCTTCCAGTTCTCTGCTGCCAATGACTGGAACGAACTGCAAAAATCTCTGAAGCTGGAAACACTTATCTCCCTCACCAGCTGTCAGAGCAGCTCACAGATTACTGCACCTGTACATAGCCCATCTATAATTTAGCCCAAACAACTACCTCTTCCCCTACTGTATTTATTTAATTTATTTTGCTCCTTTGCACCCCATTATTTTTATTTCTACTTGGCACATTCTTCCACTGCAAATCTACCATTCCAGTGTTTTACTTGCTATATTGTATTTACCTCGCCACCATGGCCTTTTTTTGCCTCCCTTATCTCACCTCATTTGCTCCCATTGTATATAGACTTATATTTCTACTGTATTATTGACTGTATGTTTTGTTTATTCCATGTGTAACTCTGTGTTGTTGTATGTGTCAAATTGCTATGCTTTATCTTGGCCAGGTCACAGTTGCAAATGAGAACTTGTTCTCAACTAGCCTACCTGGTTAAATAAAGGTGAAATATTTTTTTTTTTAAGAATGCTTAGCAGGACAGGAAAATGATCCAATTCACAGACTTATAAGGAGAACACCCCTGGTCAACCCTACTGCCTCTGATCTGGCGCACTCACTAAACACAAATGCTTTGTTTCTAAATGATGCCTGAGTGTTGGAGTGTGCCCCTGGCCCTGGCTATCCGTAAATGAAAAAAATTGAAAAAAGAAGACGGTTTGCTTAATATAAGGAATGCGAAATGATTTATACTTTTACTTTTGATACAGACGTATATTTAAAACCAAATACTTCTAGACTTTTACTCATTTTCTATTAAGGTGTTTACTTTTACTCAAGTATGACAATTGGGTACTTTTCCCAACACAGAATTTATTTTCAAGTGTGAGCATGGTTGGTGAAGGTGTCAGAAATGATAAAATACTAGAGTCACTTAATTAGCATATTCCCCTCGAAAAGGATGAATATTAAACTGAATAATGGCTTAGTCAAATGATTGCACTTTCTCATGAAAATTAAGCTATGCCAAATAAGATTCTTTAGAGATTCGTCTCGATTTAGCCATCTTATGCACCGGGAACTTATAAAGACAGCCAATGGTTCAGAGGAGAATGCAATAATTATGACACACCACAGAATGGGATTGTCAACCAAGTGGTCAAATGGACAGGACTTCTACAAGTGTAGTCACACAACCATCTCTGTTACATATTAATGTATCCAAGGAATACCTATAGTGCGGACAACACTGTTTTGAGTCTGAAATGACAGAGGATTTGGTGTGCTGTCCTCTTTCTGAGAGGGGGCTGACAGGCACCTTTATAGGAGATGGAGGCGTTATATGGGTTTTCCATGCGTTGGCAGTGTTACATGTTGGTTCTAGTGGGAGCACACACATTGCTAATCCATTTAAGCCATTCTGCCTTGTGTTTTGATACAGACCGTCTAAAGGCGTGAGCTTGCTCCCCTTGTGTGGGTGAATTGACCTTGAGTTACAGACCTGAGCCTATCCACGTACCAAAGGAGCTAAACCTCTATATTTACACTTAGACAGACAGGTAGGAAAAATCTCACTATTCCAAGGCAACAGAGCATAAAAGATTTGAGTCCACCCCCATGCAAGGTATAAGAAAGGTCCTTGTCGGATTAAAGCAATCATATWTGGAGCAATACCCTTATGATAATATTTATACGTGCAGAGGATAACAGAGCTGGAGCAACCCTTCTTGGTCACTAAATCAAAAGGGAGAACCCAACAGGTGAGCATGTTGATTTTGCAGACTCTTGTGTTCATTGCTGATTTCATTGACTATCTCTGCCTCTAAATTTCATTTCTTAGTGTGTGTGTGTAAGCTAGTAAATATCTGAATGGCATGTGTGTTACCCCCGAATCTTTATGTTTGACTGTAATTTTTGTATTTGTCATGCTCAAAATAGATGACACAGCTTGTGGAGAGAGGAATAACTCAATCTGGAAGGGACTAATCTAAATAGAAGAAAAATATAAGAAAAATGCCATTGATAAATTGATAGTGTCATGTTCATTTGAATTCTAATTGGTTTTATATTGTGTGAATGTTAAATTGTTACTAATGTTGAAAAGTTGAAAGCCTTTCATGGGATTTGATATTTAAATTAAGATTTTGAGATGTACTGTACAAATGTATTCTCTTAATTGTCTCCCCTTTTCACATTCTAATTTGCTTTGGTACCCTGGCTGTAGCGTTTTGTAATGGAATAAAATAATAATACAATAACAATACATTTTTCCTAATTTCAAAAGACTCAGTGTAGCACAGATTATTTGATAAACTAATTGACAATTTAATCTGAACATTTCATGTAATCTAATTCAACATCATTTTGGTGATAAATTTGATCTAAGAGGGCTATGTTGATGTAGAATAATCTATTCTCTTAATGAGTGAAGTAGCTTCCAACAGTATACTATCTTTTTCCTCCCAAATCTACTATTGGTTTTGGCTCATGACCAAATAGAAAATGACTCATGTGATTTGATTAGAATCTCTCTTTGCGCATCTGTATATCTCAGATATTGATGGCATTATCTCTGACAAACATCTTTAACAGATCCACAGCAATGCCCTCTGAGCGGTTGTGAATCACTGATTGAAATGATACATAAAATGTCCATTTGGGAGACCAAGAGGGAATGTTATGTGGTCTGAGAAATCTCAGTTAGGAAACCTGCCATTATGGCCATAATCATATTCAGGTTGTAAATGAATAAATAAAATGTATCATATAATATAAGTGACACAACAGGTGAGGTACTTTTGTCTGGTGCTTTGGCAAATGTGGCACACACAAAATCAAATCAAATTTATTTATAAAGCCCTACTTACATCAGCTGATATCTCAAAGTGCTGTACAGAAACCCAGCCTAAAACCCCAAACAYCAAGCAATGCAGGTGTAGAAGCATGGTGGCTAGGAAAAACTCCCTAGAAAGGCCAGAACCTAGGAAGAAACCTAGAGAGGAAGCAGACTATGAGGGGTGGCCAGTCCTCTTCTGGCTGTGCCGGGTGGAGATTATAACAGAACATGGCCAAGATGTTCAACTTTTCATAGGTGACCAGCAGCGTCAAATAATAATAATCACAGTGGATGTCGAGGGTGCAACAGGTCAGCACCTCAGGAGTAAATGTCAGTGGCTTTTCATAGCTGATCATTCAGAGTATCTCTACCGCTTCTGCTGTCTCTAGAGAGTTGAAAACAGCAGGTCTGGGACAGGTAGCACGTCCGGTGAACAGGTCAGGATTCCATAGAGCCGCAGGCAGAACAGTTGAAAATGGAGCAGCAGCATGGCCAGGTGTACTGGGGACAGCAAAGTGTCATCAGGCCAGATAGTCCTGAGGCATGGTCCTAGGGCTCAGGTCCTCCGAGAGAGAGAAAGAAAGAAAGAAGAGTTAGAGAGAGCATACTTAAATTCACATAGGACACGCGATAAGACAGGAGAAATACTCCAGATATAACAGACTGACCTAGCCCCCGACACATAAACTACTGCAGCATAAATACTGGAGGCTGAGACAGGAGTGGTCGCGAGACACTGTGGCCCCATTCGACTATACCCCCAGACAGGGCCAAACAGGCAGGATATAACCCCACCCACTTTGCCAAAGCAACAGCCCCAACCCACTGGAGGGATATCTTCACCACCAACTTACCATCTGAGAACAGGCCGAGTATAGCCCACAAAGATCTCCGCCACGGCACAACCCAGGGGGGGGGCGCCAACCCAGACAGAAAGATCACGTCAGTGACTCAACCCACTCAAGTGACGCACCCATCCTAGGGACGGCATGGAAGAGCACCAGTAAGCCAGTGACTCAGCCACTGTAATAGGGTTAGAGGCAGAGAATCCCAGTGGAGAGAGGGGAACCGGCCAGGCAGAGACAGCAAGGGTGGTTCATTGCTCCAGTGCCTTTCCGTTCACCTTTACACTCCTGTGCCAGACTATACTCAATCATAGGACCTACTGAAGAGATGAGTCTTCAATAAAGACTTAAAGGTTGAGACCGAGTCTGCGTCTCTCACATGGGTAGGCAGACCATTCCATAAAAATTTAGCTCTATAGGAGAAAGCCCTGCCTCCAGCTGTTTGTTTAGAAATTCTAGGGACAGTAAGGAGGCCTGCGTCTTGTGACCGTAGCGTACGTGTAGGTATGTACGGCAGGACCAAATCGGAAAGATAGGTAGGAGCAAGCCCATGTAATGCTTTGTAGGTTAGCAGTAAAACCTTGAAATCAGCCTTGGCCTTAATAGGAAGCCAGTGTAGAGAGGCTAGCACTGGAGTAATATGATCACATTTTTGGGTTCTAGTCAAGATTCTAGCATCCACGTTTAGCACTAACTGAAGTTTATTTTGTGCTTTATCCGGGTAGCCGGAAAGTAGAGCATTGCAGTAGTCAGGGGCGAAAATCTGATATCAACCTTGGAGGGGACAATTACATGACATTTTCTCAGGAGCAATTCCTGAGGGGGACACCAAAAGTAGTGCTGTAAACACATGAACTATGTTGTAATATGTTAAATGTATATTGAGGGACCATAATCACTACTACTGGATAATTGTTAGGTACAGTAGTTAACTGAAGGTTTGTCCCAACTTGTTTAAATCATTATAATACTACTAATAATAATAGTTATAGCAGTGTTCCTTATCAGTGCAGTGTTCCTCTCTCTTGAAACGTCAACACTCTGTTTGCAGAGTTTGCGGTTCTATAAATTGTGGGTGTGGCTGATATGGTTCTGTGTCATCACTGAGGTAACTGGACGATGCTGTGCCACTGTCCCCTATACTGGTGCTGCTGGCAACAAGGGTGACACCTGGTCCTGCCGTGGCTGTGACACTGTCCTCTGAAGTCTCTCTCCTTGGCTCTTTCCCTTTCACCACCCTCACTGACTCAGTCTGTCTCCTAGAAAAGAAATAAGGTGTTTGCTGTACTCCTAACTACCGGTACCCAAACTACACAATTAATCACAACAGCAATACCATTGCCTTAAACAAATCTTAGTTTAGTCACCAGTTTAAGTTGAGAGCTGGGGTATCCATGGCATTTTCCAATTATGTCCCTATTTTACAAGTAAAAAAAATGGAGAACTTTCATAATGTTGCCAAACAAAGACTCAACAAACTTACCTGAGACTCCCTGTCTCTGCCAGTCTGTCCCTGCCAGTCTGTCCCTGCCTATCTGTCCACAGCTCTGCTGTCTGTGTGCCATCTGTTGCCTGCTCTGCCTAATGACATCATTGTGAAACATTCCATTAAACATTTCACTTCTTTCTTATGAACATTTTATCAACTGGTCTTTGAGATATTAGGCTACTAGAGTTCTTACTTTGCGTTTTGGTGTTTTGGTGTTGAAATTTTAACCTAGTTTGTTTATATTGGCAGGCTTCCAACAATAGCTGAATTTGCAAAGCTAGCGAGCACCAATTCCGTTTCTGTGGTGTTTGCTATAATCTTTGTTACTGTTGGTATAAGGTGGGAAAAAAAAAAATCACTAGCGACAATTTTGCTTTTTGCAACGAGACCATTTAATATATTTAAGACAATGGTATAAGAGAGTGTAGTTCTGTTCAGTTTGGACTTCAGTTTATCGCTAACCTTATCACGGGGACTTTGAAGCACTACAGCTGCATGCTAATCTTGGAATAAACTCACGATAGCAAATATTCCATCTTTGACGACGCCACATAAATGGAATAGGTACTAGCTAGCTTGATAGTTAATGTTTGCTTTAGTTTGCGCGCTAGCTCTGCAAATTCAGCTAGTGTGTGACCCCTGCAACATTAAAAAAATATATACATTGCTATGGCGCGATTGACTGGATTACCTCACGTCAGTTACGTACACTGAGTGCCTTTCGGACAGTAGATACGAACCCTCTATTACCTTGCAAGCTAAAGAACTGGCAGTGGATCAAATCATTGTGGGGCAAAGGGCGGGGGGGTCGCAATCTTGTGAAACTTAAAAACGCGCTATTAAGTGTCTATAATCAGCACAAGTGCTTTCATTGCGTATTATTAATATTATTGAAATTACATAGTTATGTTTACAGTGATATATTGGGGGGGACAAATCATATTTTTTTTCCCAGGATGGGGGGGTCGTGTCCCCCCCGTCCCCCTGGGATTTCCGCCTATGGCAGTAGTCTAACCTAGAAGTGACAAAAGCATGGATTAATTTTTCTGCATCAATTTTTGGACAGAAAGTTTTCTGATTTTTGCAATGTTACGTAGATGGAAAAAAGCTGTTCTTGAAACAGTCTTGATATGTTCGTACAAGAGAGATCAGGGTCCAGAGTAACGCCGAGGTCCTTCACAGTTTTAATTGACGATACGACTGTACACCATCAAGATTAATTGTCAGATTCAACAGAAGATCTCTTTGTTTCTTGGGACCTGGAACAAGCATCTCTATTTTGTCCAAGTTTAAAAGTAGAACATTTGCAGCCATCCACTTCCTTATGTCTGAAACACAGGCTTCCAGCGAGGGCAATTTTGGGGATTCACCATGTTTCATCGAAACGTACAGCTGTGTGTCATCCGCATAGCAGTGAAAGTTAACATTATGTTTCCGAATGACATCACCAAGAGGTAAAATATATAGTGAAAACAATAGTGGTCCTAAAACGGAACCTTGAGGAACACCGAAATTTACAGTTGATTTGTCAGAGGACAAACCATCCACAGAGACAAACTGATATCTTTCCGACAGATAAGATCTAAACCAGGCCAGAACTTGCCCGTGTAGACCAATTTGGGTTTCCAATCTCTCCAAAAGAATGTGGTGATCGATGGTATCAAAAGCAGCACTAAGGTCTAGGAGCACGAGGACAGATGCAGAMCCTCGGTCTGACGCCATTAAAAGGTAATTTACCACCTTCACAAGTGCWGTCTCAGTGCTATGATGGGGTCTAAAACCAGACTGAAGCGTTTCGTATACATCGTTTGTTTTCAGGAAAGCAGTGAGTTGCGCAACAGCTTTTCAATTTTTTTTGAGAGGAATGGGAGATTCGATATATGCCGATAGTTCTTTATATATTCTGGGTCAAGGTTTGGCTTTTTCAAGAGAGGCTTTATTGCTGCCACTTTTAGTGAGTTTGGTACACATCCGGTGGATAGAGAGCCGTTTATTATGTTCAACATAGGAGGGCCAAGCACATGAAGCAGCTCTTTCAGTAGTTTAGTTGGAATAGGATCCAGTATGCAGCTTGAAGGTTTAGAGGCCATGATTATTTTCATCATTGTGTCATGAGATATAGTACTAAAACACTTGAGTGTCTCCCTTGATCCTAGGTCCTGGCAGAGTTGTGCAGACTCAGGACAACTGAGCTTTGGAGGAATGCACAGATTTAAAGAGGAGTCCGTAATTTGCTTTCTAATGAGCATGATCTTTTCCTCAAAGAAGTTCATGAATTTATRACTGCTGAAGTGAAAGCCATCCTCTCTTGGGGAATGCTGCTTTTTAGTTAGCTTTGCGACAGTATCAAAAATACATTTTGGATTGTTCTTATTTTCCTCAATTAAGTTGGAAAAATAGGACGATCGAGCAGCAGTGAGGGCTCTTCGATACTGTACGGTACTGTCTTTCCAAGCTAGTCGGAAGACTTCCATTTTGGTGTGGCGCCATTTCCGTTCCAATTTTCTGGAAGCTTGCTTCAGAGCTCGGGTATTTTCTGTATACCAGGGAGCTAGTTTCTTATGACAAATGTTTTTTGTTTTTAGGGGTGCAACAGCATCTAGGGTATTGCCCAAGGTTAAATTGAGTTCCTCAGTTAGGTGGTTAACTGATTTTTGTACTTTGACGTCCTTGGGTAGGCGGAGGGAGTCTGGAAGGGCATCTAGGAATCTTTGGGTTGTCCGAGAATTTATTGCACGACTTTTCATGATCCTATATGCCACCCTTCATATAGGATTACATTCACTTAATGATTTGGGGTGCCCTTATAAAGGGAGTCTGAAGGCCTTATAAGATAAACGTTGTTTAAAGTGTGACCAAACATGCTGACCAGGCCGCTCGGGCACGTCCGCATGCACCATTGTGCGCATGTTGATTTTGTCCAACCACACCAGATGCGATAAGGACATGCATGTTGAAATATAAAAACAATATATACAATATAAAAACTCTGAACCAACTACATTAATTTGGGGACAGGTCGAAAAGCATTAAACATTGATGTTAATTTAGCTAGCTAGCTTGTTGTTGCTAGCTAATTTGTCCTGGGATATAAACATTGGGTTGTTATTTTATCTGAAATGCACAAGGTCCTCTACTCCGACAATTCATCCACAGATATAAGGGTAAACCGAATTTGTTTCTAGTAATCTCTCCTCTTTAGGCTTCTTCTTCTTCTTTGGACTTTATATGGCAGCTGGCAACCAACTTTAAGGTGCATTGCCACCACCAACTGGACTGGAGTGTGGACCTCAAGTCATCTTTAAATCACCCACGTAGGTATATGCTCACAAAACAATTATGAGGAGATGGCACGTGGGTAACATGCTGACCACACCGCTCGCGTTGCAAAATAAATGTACACATACATGTTATTCAAATCATTGCGCCCACACTGCTCGTGTGCATCTGAGTGGCCCGGCGCTAAAATAGAACTTGGTTCTATTTGTGACGCTATGCAAGTCCCGCCCTCCCATCTCCCCATTGGTAACATGCTGACCACACCTCTCGTGTGATTGAAAGATGAACTGAGGTCCACACTCCAGTCCAGTTGTTGGTAATGCACCTTAAAATTGGTTGCCAACCGCCATATAATGTCCAAAGAAGAAGTCTGAAGAAGGAGAGATTTCTAGAAAAAAACTTTTTTTACCATTTTATTTGTGGATTAATTGTCGAAGTAGAGGACCTTGTGCATTTATGGTAAAATAACCCAAGACAAATTAGCTAGCAACAGCAAACTAGCTAGCTAAATTGACATAAATGTTTAACGCTTTTCAACATGTCCCCAAATTAATATAGTTGGTTCAGAGTTTGTTTTGATATTTCAACCTGTGTGTCCTGATTGCGTCTGGTGTGGGTGGACAAAATCAACATGCGTGCGATGGCAAACACGAACGCACGTGCGCGGCATGGTCCCTAAGTGTTTCCCTACTGTAGCAGATACCTGAAGGGACCTGTTCTTCTTGTGGAAGCATTATGTACTGCACCCACTTAAGGACGCTGCAGCTGGCCATCAAGGCAACACTGTGGATGACACCAGTGAGGGCGGGGACAGACTGCAGATGTGGCTGCCGACTAAACAACATAACCATCACCCTGGAGAGAGAGGACAGTCACGGAAGCATCACCATCACCACATGCGCCGGGCTGTGCGAGACAACGGTAGCGAAATCGGGATAGACATTACTTATTTATGGTTGTGTGTTTATTAGGTACCAAACTGGACAAGACGGACTGAAACAGGGAGGGCCTACCTGGACATATCTTTCTTATCTGATACAAAAAGTATAGGGACAAAGATGAGTCCCAGTTCAACGGCTCAGACACGAGACGTATGTGGCAGGGTCTACAGACAATCACGGATTATAAAAGGAAAACCAGCCACGTCGCGGACACCGACATCTTGCTTCCGGACAGGCTGAACACCTTCACTCGCTTTGAGGATAATACAGTGCCACCGATGCAGCCCGCTACCAAGGACTGTGGGCTCTCCTTCTCCGTGGCCGACGTGAGTTACAGGCTGCCTACACCGCTTGTTGCAAAATAAATTTAGTTATTAGTTATTTAGTTATTCAATTATTGCACCCACACTGCTCGCGCGTGCCAACGAGCGTCTGCGTTGTCAAGGGCTAAAATAGATGTCAGTTCTATTTCTAACACAGATCGCGCTGCAAGTCCTGCCTCTCCCATCTCCTCATTGGTTTGTAGAAGGAGGTACCCACGTGCCATCTCCTCGGTTATACCCACGTAGGTGACTGAAAGACGAACGAGGTCAGTGGCGGTAATGCACCTAATTTATGAAAGTTGCCAATCGCAATATAAAGAGAAGAAAAAGCCTGGAAGGAAGAGAGATGACTAGAAACGATTCGGTTGACCGTTTTATGTGTGGTTTAATTGGCAGAGTAGAGGACCTTGTGCATTTCAGGTAAAATAACAACTCAATGTTTATATCCCAGGACAAATTAGCTAGCAACAGCAAGCTAGCTAAAAAGGACAAATTAGCTAGCAAGTGCAAGCTAGCTAGCTAAATTGCCATAAATGTATAATGCTTTTCGACCTGTCCCCAAAATAATATAATTGGTTCAGAGTTTGTTTTGATATTTTAACCTGCGTGTTGTGATCGCGTTTGGTGTGGGTGGACAAAATACATTTATGCACGATGGCGCACGCGCGGAGCTGGTTTGGGTTCCGTGTAAGACATTTAAGAGTGTTAACCCTCGCAAGGCTGCCGGCCCAGATGGTATCCCTAGCCGCGTCCTAAGAGCATGCGCAGATTAGCTGGCTGGTGTGTTCACAGATATATTCAAATCTCTCCCTATCCCAGTCTGTTGTCCCCACATGCTTCGAGATAGGTACAGGGACAATGGGGGCTAAGAAAGCAAAGGTAATTGAACTAAATGACTATCACCCCATATCACTCATCTCTGTCATCATGAAGTGATTTGAGAGACTATTCAAGTATCATATCACCTCCACCTTACCTGCCACCCTAGACCCTCATTTACTTACTGCCAAAATAGATCCACAGACGATGCAAATCGCCACCACAACGCCCTGTCCCATCTGGACAAGAGGCATACCTATGTAATAATTCTGTTCATTGACTATAGCTCAGTATTCAACACCATAGTACCATCCAAGCTCATCATCAAGCTTGAGGCCCTGGGTCTGAACCCCGCACTGTGCAACTGGGTCCTGGACTTCCTGACGGATCACCTCCAGGTGGTGAAAATAACCTGACACTAAACATCAACAAACCTAAGGAGATTATAATGGACTTCAGGAAACAGCAGAGGGAGCACCCCCCATCCACATCGATGGGACTGCAGTGGAGAAGTTCCTTAGCGTACACATCACTGACAAACTGAAATGGCCCACCCACACAGACAGTGTGTTGAAGAAGGCGCAACAGTTCCTCTTTAACCTCAGGAGGCAAAAAATTGTGCATCTAATCAAAACAAGTGGACAATTGCAAAAAAACATAATGCAGAATGGCAGAAAATGAAACAGAAAATTGTGCATATAATTGGAGCGAAATAAGATTTTTGTGTGTGTATGGAACATTTCTGGATTTTTTTTTATTGTAGCTCATGAAACCAACACTTTACAAGTTGCGTTTATATTTGTGTTCTGTGTAGATCACAATTGCAGCAGAAGAGTAACACAATGAATCATGCAATAAAAAAAAAATGGTTTCCATTACCCGAATTGCAGACCGGTTTGAGCTGTCTTGCCAAGTCCTATGGTTATTGCCATGCCATTAGTTGACTATACGTCACAACGGATCCGGGACCAGGCCAGTGTTTCAACTTACTGGTATGCATGCGGTCGTTGGCAAGATCTGAACTATCAGGGCAAACGTTTGCCACACTCCCAGGGGGTGTGAAACTTCAAGGAGTGGTCCTACGAGGTCTACCTGGAAGGCTGTCCATCCGGGGCCAACCCCTACGTCATACCTGTTGCCAAAAGATGTGACTGCATCAAATGCAAGACGGACAACTCCAACTGTGATTGCATAAGCATGGCAACACCCAGATGTGTAGTTAACCCACTAGAACCGTAATACTGTAGAGTTGAACTGTGGCTGCTCCAAAACCCTATATTAAGCAAGTTTGACTATTTTATGATACTGTTTCCATCACTGATGTGCTAGCACAATAAAACACTTCAGTCAAAGTATTTGCTTTTAATTACAAGTATCAAAAGTAAATGTAATTGCTAAAATACACTTAAGTATCAAGTAACAGTATAAATAAGACAATTATAATAAACAAACCAGAGCCTCGTGTTCTTTTTTATTTATTGATACCCAGGGGCACGGTCCAACACTAAGATATAATTTACAAACGAAGCATGTGCTTATTGAGTCCGCCAGATCAGAGGCAGTAGGGATGTTCTCTTGATAAATGTGTGAATTAGACCATTTTCTTTCCGGTTACACATTCAAAAAGTAACTTTTGGGTGTCAGGGAAAATGTATTGAGTAAAAAGTACATTATTTTCTTTAGCAATGTAGTGACGTAAAAGTAGTCAAGATATAATAAAGTACAGAACAAAAAAACTACTAAAGTAGTACTTTCCAGTTTTTATACACCACTGTGACTATGGGTCATTTATCACTACCCAAAAATAGACCTAATATGTCACAGAAAATAATTGTGAAATTGCACAAAACACCCTGTATTAGAGCTCATCTGTGGTAAAGCAGCACACTAGTTTTAGCCGCTTAACACCTCGTGGACATCTGAAGGAAATTGATGCAAAACCACACATACAATACTGAAGAAGTCACCAGTAATTATTATAAACCTTTCGTAGGCCTGACCACAAGGGTTGGATTCTGGACACTCATATTTTAATATGAATTAAGACCAATGTAATTGACAGCTGTGGGCACAAAACAACTATATGTAAATCACTAATCAAAAACAAGTGGAGAATTGCAAAAACCATAATGCAGAATGGCAGAAAATGAAACATAGAAAATTCTTCACGCATGCATACTTTTGAAAAAGGTCAAAACAAATCTCCATTTTTCTCCCCTTGCATAAGTTCTTGTAGCGAGGCGTCGGTGAAGTGTATGTGCATACACTTTCTTGAATTAAACCTCTGTACAGGAATTAAACGACATATGCAGTGTCTATAACACCTGGTTGAAACCATTGTGGGAGAATTATTTCTTATTCATTTACTCTTGACACATAATCAAATCAAGTTTCTCTTTTGGCAACTTCAGACCATTTCTTATTCTGGCTCTACAGAAAGAAAAAAATATATTATTGATCTCAACAACAGTCATAGTTCAATGTCTAAGTGTGAGGGAGACTAGCCAGCGTACTTGTTYCGGATGATCTCTCCCCCCTCCACCTGCTCGTAGAGCCACTTCCGGTCACAGCAGCACTCCACGCCACACCTGCGGGAGCTGCACTCGGGGCAGGGGTAGAAGCAGCCCATGCAGTCCCTGTCCAGGCAGTCACACATGTCCTTGCCGCAGGAGAGCAGGCGGCCTTTGTTGTCATACACTTTGCTCTTCGCCCCAATAGTCTGTCTGCAAATACACAAAAACGGGAACGTATGACAGCCCTGTCCGTTTTCTCTGACCTGCCTCCTGCAAGTAACTAAAGTCTGCGTCTTGCATCATTTACGGAATGACACTGCTTTCTGCTGGATTACCTTCTCCCTTACACTAATTTTCACTGGCTAGTCTCTCCAGTAAAAAAGGCAACAATTTAAAACGCAATAATGACAAGCATACATTGCAGCCTTTGAGGAAAGTAGCGCAGCCTTTGAGGAAAGTAGCGGAGCAGTGCACCAATGCAGTGATGGATTCTGGAAACATGTGTCCACTCTTATCGGTCAGTGTTTGAGGAGACTCCTCCTCGTCCTCCTCCCCGTCTTCTGCCATCACCTCTTCCCTGCAAAAACAAAAAAAGAACTGAATGAATGTTGATGACAAGGGGAAGTATGCTCTTGTGCATTTACACTAACATTAATTTAAACATCATTGAGGGGTGATTTACCAAAAAATGTAAAGCATGAAATGTGCGTGAGCTGAGAAAACATGAGACACACCTTGCCAGTATCCCGGGTACTCTGTCGTTTCTCTTTGGCCTTGCTCTTCTCCAGCGCCTTCGCCCTCTCCCGGTCTGATGGTCCCCCGAAGCGATTAGCCACATTTGTGTCCTTGGTCATCATCCCCCTTTTTCGTAATTCAGGCTGCAATGTTTTTAACAAACATCTGTTAACATCTTATAGTCTAGTTGAATAAAAAAAATAAAAAAAGACAGTAGGCAAAGCTCGATGGAGTAACTATGAACATTACCTTCGATGAATCAGCACCAAAAATGGTGGGCACTGCATCTTCCCTAAGAAACTGTTTGCCATTGTAGTCTCGGAAACAATCTGGGTTCAAATGCTCTGAGCAGAGGCAAGTGTTAGGTGTAGGGATGAAGTTTTTCATCCCCAAACTTTGTACCCATTGGTTGGCAAGCTGAGGTTTACTGATGGGGAACCTAAGAACAATAGGACAAGAAACACTGCTTAACA
Source organism: Salvelinus sp. IW2-2015 (assembly GCF_002910315.2). NCBI lineage: Eukaryota > Metazoa > Chordata > Actinopteri > Salmoniformes > Salmonidae > Salvelinus > Salvelinus sp. IW2-2015. Next base: position 50,323,281 of record NC_036855.1, read on the forward strand.
CAAGCAAGCGCAGCTGACACATGCATGCATGCATTCCCTCTCTCTCGCACGTATAAACACACCTAATTTAGCTAACTAGACTCAACAGCGACTATCTAGTTAGCTGGCTAACAACTAGCGACAACAACATTTGAAGAAAGAGTTTACTAACGATAGCTTGAAGCCCTTTACTCCTTACCTGTAAAATCTTATTTCTGACCCTTTGATAAACTTGTTGGTGCAGCCGTTTACTGCACAGGTGACAGGCATGATGAACCTCCTTCTCGTATGGTCTGATACCTATTTATTTAGTAACAATACAAACTATCAGAAGCACGCTTCCACAACTCCTGTGATTCTTCTTCTATTATATAATGGCTGTCTGCAAACATACGTTTGCCGCCACCTACTGTGCTGGAGTGTGTAGTCAATGACGGTTTACAACATTAGCGCCACATTTCTAAATCCTCTTACCTAACTCAGTACTTCTGATAAAATAAAAAAGAGCCCTACTAACTTCCAATAGACCCTTCCCAATCACCAAAATCCCTTCCAAACCCCACCAACCTCAATGACCCTACACTTCAATKTTTCCCTCTCTTCAACATACTTACAACAATGTAACACATGCTCCACCATTTCATAACCATACACTCCTGAGACAAACCATTCACATGCTTGCCAACCAGCTGTAATGACGAGTTCAATGTCCTAGGCGCAATGGCGCAAACACCTCCTCTTCCTTCCTAATCAGACCTARGAATCTTGGTCCACCAACCTTTCTTTAGAGGGCATATTCTGTAAATGCCGGCTCTTGGGCTCAGAGTCCCATCACTTCTGCCACACATCTATCAAAATGGCTCTAATCTTACATTTCGCCTCACCTCTAACCAGTGGAACATTAGTATCAATTATATATTGTTTTAAAGCTCTTTTGGCTAACTGGTCTACAATTTCATTCTCTTCCACACCCGATGGGCTGGGACAGAGCAGAATCTCACTACCACACCCAGTCTCTCAATTCTGCATAATAACCTTATTACTTCCAATAGTAGGCCACTCCTTTTAGATTTTCCAGATGATAAACAATTCAATACAGACAGGGAATTAGGCTGTGGTCAACCTCACAGCCTAACCCAATAAGCTAATAACTATTTTTCCCGCTGTTTTTCCAAAGGCATCTCACCTGCCTCCACTAGTAAGAAACATAACGATATTGATTTAAAATGCACCATTACGTACCCTTAAAGATATATATAAAACTATGTACTGGATTCTGTCCAGCCTCTGAAGCCAAGTCTTCGCCGCTGTTCCAGAAACTATACTCCAGTAATCAATTGTCGTCCTGATCAGAGCTCTATAAAATATCTATCAACGATTGTCAGCACCCTACTCATAACCAGACACCAAACGCATAAGATTCACCCCCTTCTTACACTTTGTTTCAAAATGTATGACATGCTCTTCCCATGTATATCACTCATTGAACCATTAAAAACCCTCCCCATAGGCTATCCATACAGAAACAACAATATATTATCAGCAACTTTCTTCTTCGAGAAGAACATACAGCAAGATTTCACCACTGACATTTTAAAACTGAACCATCTTTCAACATCCATTATAGCTTGTTGAATAGATTTGGTCACATGAGAGATATTCCTTCCCCTCTTCCAAATAGTTCCATCCTCAGCATATAGGGAAGCCCCAATACTTTTATTTATTTAATCTTTATTTAACTAGGTAAGTCAGTTGAGAACAAATTCTTATTTACAATGATGACCTACACCGGCCAAGAATGCTGGGCCAATTGTGTGCCGCCCTATGGGTCTCCCATTCACCACTGTTTGTGATACAGCCTGGAATCGAACCAGGGTGTCTGTAGTGATGCCTCAAGCACTGAGATGCAGTGCCTTAGACCGCTGGAACCTCTTCAGAAGTTCCAGCTAGGCAGGCTAACGTTATTTAGCTAATTAATTTYCTAGCTATCATACAGTAGGCATATATTAATAATTATATACATGCCATCACAATTTACTGGAGCTACCGGTGGCTGAAAACACAATCATCGCGGGATGAACGAGTGACACATATCCGGGCAAGGGCGAGCCATTAAAAAAAAAAAATCCTTCCTTTTTTTTTTATTAACAACAAATCAATACAGGAAATACACGTGGGTATTTGCAAGTTTATTCTCGTCAGACGGCATCAGAAGTGTCCAATTAATTTGAGGGCTGTAGGTTTGTCTTTTAAGTGTTTGGACTGAAGCCATTGTTTCCTTTTGATTTAACCAGGCAAGTAAGTTAAGAACAAATTCTTATTTACAATGACTGCCTACCGGGGAACAGTGGGTTAACTGCCTTATTCAGGGGCAGAACGACAGATTATTGTTTAATCTTTTTCTATGGCTTTCGGTAGCCAAAGCAATGCTCCTTTTCGCCGCCTGGAGGATGAGCATGGTTCCAAACCACTATGACAAACCACCATGACCTCGGTGATCTAACATGGAAATACTTTCTTTATGACCGTGTTTTCTTTCTGCTTGCATTTCGTATTTATATTTCGATGTGTATTGTCTGTAATTTATGTAATCCAGGGCTCATCTGTAGAAGAGACATTGGTCTCAGTATGACTCCCTGATAAAATAAAGGTTAAACAAATTAAAATAAAACCATGGCAGGAATGATATCGTTTTCTTAAATCCCCACATATTCCAGATATACTGCCGCGTTCAAAACAACTGGGAGCTTGGAACTCGGAAATAACCGACTTCAGTGCGTTCAAAACAATTTGGAACTCGGAAAAAAAACGATATTGGATTTGAACGGTCCAAGATTTGAACGGTCATCCAATTTGGAATGCCAACTCCGGAACTCGGGCCTCTTTCTATATCTCCGACATGAAGATCACCGAGGTCATAATTTGATGGATTTGACCTCGTATTTTTCCGAGTTCACAGTTGTTTTGAATGCAGCATACATTGCGACCCCTCTTCAAAATGGAGCGAGTTTACAAATTGTCGTCGTGACGTCGTGTGCTATCGATCAGAAGGTTTTGGACACGGCCGGGGGTGGTGCAGGTAAATGTGTCATTCGTAATAATGTATTCCTTTTAGTTGTGTCTAGTTGTGTCAACTCTGACAAATCTTTGTTGCGTCGGGTGAAATGTATTTATACCTATTTCCTGCTCAAGTCACATGATTGACTACACRAACCGTGCAGCAGTACTTCGTGGGGTCTGTCTGGCTAGTCGCTACGAAACGGGGTAACTATCGGTTACAAACTCAGGCAAGCCACCAATTCTGACTTTTTGTGTTGATTAGGATAGTTTGTCTTGATGCCAGTTTAGACATGATACAGTTGTCTTTTTCGGTCTACTGGAATAGCTAGCTGACGAACTTGGTAGCTAGAATCCACCACCAGCCAGATTTAGCGTGCTAAGCCTGTCTATTAGTTTACTGAACGAGCTAACATTAGCTAGCTAGTAAGCGCTTTTCTAAATAACTAACTATAGAAAAACAGCGCACGACGAGCCACAGAAGACCATAGCTAAAGCTATGGCTAACAGCTGAAACGTGAAGTGTTTGTAAAGTTTAAATGAGCTGTGCCTAGCTTGCTGCGTTAACAACTTGCTAACAAGTTAGCTAGCTACTATTAGTTACCTAGCTAACGCTACCTATTTAGCCAGCTAACGTCAACATTACTGATGTCATCAGGAAACAATCTAGTTAGCTGACTTGATTGCGAAATAGTACGTTGGGATCTTGCCATAGATTGCAACTTAACTTCAATAGCAGGACAGTGTTAGGCATACGTTAGCTAGGCACAACTTCATATGTACATTTTAGCCATTTAGCAGACGCTCTTATCCAGACCGAAGAGCAATTAAAGTACATTGGCCGATTGTTCACCTAGCCGGTTCGGGGATTTTCCCAACGTTCTTTATCGCTGGGCTACTCTGCCGCTAAATTTGACATCAAAGATGATGGTGATTAATGGAGCCTGTGCTCAACTTTTCAGACATAATTCTTACAGTTGTGTTTTTGAACATGGGAAGTTCAATGTGATGCATAGCTAGCAGATTGTAACGGGCTAACAGCCTTTATTTAACTAGGCAGGTCAGTTATGAACATTCTTCATTTCAATGACGGCCTAGGAACAGTGGGTTAAATGCCTTGTTCAGTGGCAGAACAACACATTTTTACTTTGTCAGCTCGGGGATTCGATCTTGCTTTCGGTTACTAGTCCAACGCTCTAACCACTAGGCTACCTGCCGCCATACAGGGCAGGTACTGTTTGGTTTAGCACAGAGTTTTCAATCAACCGAAACTTGGTGACACTATCTTCATTTTCGATTTGGCCAAACACGTATCTTGTAAAATGTCTGTCTAGTTGCAGGTGGTTCATTTGAATTTAGAAAATGCTCTGTTGTTAAAATGTTTTGCTCCATGAAGTAAARCAACAATGTGTACGCTGCCATCTTGTCCATTTAAAAAAAAATCTAATCTCAAATTTTATTGGTCACATATTTAGCAGATGTTATTGCGGGTCTAGTGAAATGCTTGTGTTCCTAGCTCCAACAGTGCAGTAATATCTAACAATATACACATCTGAAATTAAATAAGGGAATTAAGAAATATATAAATATTAGGACGAGCAATGTCGGAGTGGTATTGACTAAAATACAGTATAGTTGACTACAGTATACAGATATGAAATGAGTAAAGCAGTATGTAAACATTATTAAAGTGACCAGCGGTTCTATGTATATAGGGCAGCAGCGTCTAAGGTGCAGGGTTGAGTAGCTGGCTAGTGATGGCTATTTAACAGTAATGGCATTGAGAGAAGCTGTTTTTTCAGTCTCTCGGTCCCGGCTTTGATGTACCTCTACTGACCTTCTGGATGATAGCGGGGTGAACAAGCTGTGGCTCGCGTGGTTGATCTTTTTGGCCTTCCTGTGACATTGGGTACTGTAGGTGTCCTGGAGGGTGGGCAGTGTGCCCCTGGTGATGTGTTGGGCAGACCGCATCACCCTCTGGAGAGCCCTGCAGTTGCGGGCTGTGCAATTGTCGTACCAGGCGGTGATACAGCCCGGCAGGATGCTCTCAATTGTGCATCTGTAAAGTATGTGAGGGTCTTGGGGGCAAAGACAAAGTGCTGTTGTGCCGCCTTCACCACTCTGTCTGTGTGGGTGGACCATTTCAGATCATCAGTGACGTGTACACCGAGGAACTTGAAGCTTTCCACCTTCCACTGCGGTCCTGTCAATGTGGATAGGGGCCTCCTCCCTCTGCTTTTTCCTGAAGTCCACAATCAGTGCCTTCGTTTTGAGGGAAGAGGTTATTTTCCTGGCACCACTCTGCCAGGGCCCTCACCTCCTCCCTGTAGGCTGTCTTGTTGGTAGTCAAGCCTACTACTGTTGTCGTCTGCAAACTTGATTGAGTTGGAGGCGTGCATGGCCACGCAGTCATGGGTGCACATGGAGTACAGGAGGGGGCTGAGCACGCACCCTTGTGGGGCTCCAATGTTGAGGATCAGTGAAGTGAGATGTTTCCTACCATCACCACCTGGGGGTGACCTGTCAGGAAGTTCAGGACCTAGTTGAGCTTGGCGGATACAATGGTGTTGAAGGCTGAGCTAGGGGAAAGGGGGATACCTAGTCAATTGTCCAACTGAAATGTGTCTTCCGCATTTAACCCAACCCCCTCTGAATCAGAGAGCTATAGTCAATGAACAGCATTCTTACATGGGTATTCCTCTTGTCCAGGTGGGATAGGGCGGTGTGCAGTGCAATGGCATCTGTATCTATTGGGGCGGTATAAGCAAATTGAGGGTCTAGGGTCGCGGGTTAGTTAAAGGCGATTATGATCCTTGACTAGTCAAAGCACTTCATGATGACAAAAGTGAGTGCTACGGTTATGTAGTTCAGCTACCTTTGCATTCTTGGGTACAGGAACAATGGTGGCCATCTTGAAGCATGTAGGGACAGACTGGGTTAGGGAGAGATTGAATATGTCCATAAACGCACCAGTCAGCTGGTCTGTGCATGCTCTGAGGACGCGGCTAGGGATGCCGCCTGGGCCGGCAGCCTTACTAGTGTTAACGCGCATAAATGTCTTACTCACGTTGGCCATGGAGAAGGAGAGCCCACAGTCCTTGGTAGCGGGCCGCGTCGATATCATTGTTAGCCTCAATGCSTGCGAAGGTGTTTAGCTTGTCTGGGAGCAAGACGACAGTGTCCACAACGTGGCTGGTTTTCCCTTTGTAATCCGTGACTGTCTGTAGACCCTGCCACGTACGTCTCGTGTCTGAGCCGTTGAATTGTGACCACTTTGTCTCTGTACTGACGTTTTGCCTGTTTGATTGCCTTATTGTAGTTATTTGACCATGGTTAAATGCGGTGGTTTGCGCTTTCAGTTTAGCACAAATGCAGCCATCTATCCATGGTTTCTGGTTTGGTAGGTTTTAAGTCATTGATTGAGACAAGTGTGTCCACCCCTTCTATAAGATTATAGCAGTCCGCGAACAAACGTTAGAGGTGCATGCCACCTACTGTAGTGTGTAGTCAATCGCAGCTTACAGACTAAATGAATAAAGAAACATTAAGAGAAACTAAACCCTCTTACCTAATCCTGTACTATTAAGAAAAAAGAGGCCAGCTAACTTCTCACAAACCCTCCCCCATCCCCCAAATCCCTTCCATCCRTGTCCAACCTCAATAACCATACACATCAATCTTTCCCTCTTCCACATACTGGTACTTAGAACAATACATAAACGCATGCTTCACACGGCAGGTAGCATAGTGGTTAGAGCGTTGGGCCAGTAAACAAAAGGTTGCTGGCTCGAATCCCTGAGCTGGCAAGGTAAAAATCTGTCGTTCTGCCCCTGAACAAGGCAGTTAACCAACTGTTCCTAGGCCTTCATTGAAAATAAGAATTTGTTCTTAACTGACTTGCTTAGTTAAATAAAGTAAAAAAAACAAAAATACACTCCAGTGGGTCCACCCCAAAGTGCAGTATGCCATTATGACACTCACCTGTTTCGATCAATGACAGAATATTTGAATTAGACAAGATGGTGACGTACACATTGTTGGATTACTTCATGAAGGAAAACATCGACTTCTTTTAATAACTGAATTTAGAAAATGCTCCAACGAACCACCTGCAACTGGACACTGACTTTTTAGAAGGTACAGTGCATTCGGGAAAGTATTCAGACCCCTTCACCTTTTCCACATTTTGTTAAGTAACAGCCCAAAATGTATTTTTCTTCCCCCTCATCAATATACACACACACACTACCTCATAATGACAAAGCAAAAACGGGTCACATTTACAAAAGTATTCAGACCTTTTACGCAGTACTTTGTTGAAACACCTTTGTCAGCGATTACAGCCTCGAGGCTTCTTGTGTATGACGCTACAAGCTTGGCACACCTGTTTTTGGGGAGTTTCTCTCATTCTTCTCTGCTGATCCTTAAGCTCTGTCAGGTCTCTCCAGAGATGTTCAAGTCCGGGCTCTGTCTGAGCCATTCAAGGACATTCAGAAACTTGTCCCGAAGCACTCTTGTGTTGTCTTGGCTGTGTGTTTAGGGTCGTTGTCCTGTTGGAAGATGAACCTTCGCCCCAGTCTGAGGTCCTGAGCACCCTGGAGCAGGTTTTCATCAAGGATCCTGACTAGTCTCTGTCCCTGCTGCTAAAAAAACATCCCCACAGCATGATGGTGCCAGGTTTCCTCCAGACGTGATGCTTGGCATTCAGGGTAAAGAGTCAATCTTGGTTTCAGCAGACCATAAAATCTTGTTTCTCATGGTCAGAGTCCTTTGTGCCTTTTGGCAAACCAAGTGGGCTGTCGTGCTTTTCACTGAGTGGCTTCCATCTGGCCAGTCTACCATAAAGTCCTGATTTGGTGGAGTGCTGCAGAGATGGTTCTCCCATCTCCACAAAAGAACTCTGGAACTCTGTCAGCGTGACCATCGGGTTCTTGGTCACCTCCCTGACCAAGGCCCTTCTCCCCCGATTGCTCAGTTTGGCTGGGCGGTCAGCTCTAGGAAGAGCCTTTGTGGTTCCTAACTTCTTCCATTTAAGAATGATYGAGGCCACTGTTTTCTTGGACCTTCAATGCTGCAGAATTGTTTTAGTACCCTTCCCCAGATCTGTGCCTTGACACAATCCTGTCTCGAAGCTCTACGGACAATTCCTTCGACCTCACGGCTTGGTTTTTGCTCTGACATGCATTGTCAACTTCGGAACCTTTTATATAGACCGGTGTGCCTTTCCAAATCATGTCCAGTCAATTGAAGTTACCACAGGTGGACTCCAATGAAGTTGTAGAAACATCTCAAGGATGATCAATGGAAACAGCATGCACCTGAGGTCAGTTTAGTCTTGTGGAAATGGGTCTGAATACTTAAATATAACAGAAATAGCTTATTTATATAATACTTTTTGTAAAAATGTCAAATCTGTTTTTGCTTTGTCATTATGGGGTATTGTTTATTTAATCCATTTTAGAATAAGGCTGTAACGTAGCAAAATGTTGGGAAAAGGGGCGTGTTCTGAATATTTTCACAATGCACTGTACATGTTTGGCCAACTTGAGAATGAGGATAGTATCGTTATGGTTGGTCTAAAGTTCTCTGTGCTACTCCAAACAGTACCTATCCTGTAACTGCTAATTGAGCATCACATCATCCCTTTATTAGCTAGCAAAGCAAGTGATTGTGTCCAATTCTACCTGGGTGTGTGGGGAAATTTAATTTGAAGTTACTTTTCTTTCCTCAGTGGGTCAACAGAGGCTAAACTCATAAGAATAGAATGACTAGTTCTGTACCTTAAATTCCCTGAAATGTGATTCTGGATAGTCAATCTGCTAACGTTACTGTATCTTCCTTTCACACACTGTTTTCGGTGCTGAGTATGGAATACTTTTGCTTAACCAGTAGAGTTACATCTACTGATGTGACATTCAGGAGAAAAATTAAAGTTACACCCAGTTTGCTTACTGGCACTAGATGTTCTACTGTGATGGAACTCTGTCTTCTGCTGCCTTTCACTGTGAGATTGTACATACACACACACTCACATGCATGCTCACCATCAAAGGAGGTACTGAAACTTGGACATAAGCAACTGTTTWTTTTATTAATGCTTTGTATGGTATCTTCACCATTGTTCAGTAACAATCCCATGTTTACAAGTGAGGGGATTGTTCCATATAGTTCTCATGACAGGCTTAGAATAAAGTACAGAATAAAATAGGTTAAAGGGCATATTCCTAACTTCCTACCTCAATGTCCACTCAAGCCATGGAAATAAATTCATCTATTTATGACCAAAATGATATCTTCCAGGTTTTTGAYTTAGGCCTCTTCAGGAATCAATGGGTGTATATCATGAATAAAAAAAATGGATGTAGTYAATGCAGATTTCCCATTTAAGATTTTAAAATGTATTGTGAATGCCTCCTATGATTTAAATTCTACCTGTCTTTGATAACAGTAGCACTCATTCCCTGGACAAAGGTACCTGACAAGCTCAACAGAACATTGGACTTGAGTGAGGTGACTTTAGGTCAGTGGCCCACAGCCCAAAGAACCTTATTCACCCAGTCAACTCAAGCTTTCAAACCAGCTGCAGCTTTCCTGTCCTKTWAAGTGGAAATTGTTAGCCTAGGACACAGTACATTTGAATAGGCAAAAAGTCTTTAATGAACAATCCTTCCTTTTCATCTCAACGGCAGCCCAGCCTCTTGTTTTGCCATAACTCTTAGAAATGGGCTGGGAGAAATTTCGGCCTAATCACTCTCACATTCATAGATAGTGCTATGGATACGARTGACAGTCCATGATATCAAAAAGCTAGTTTTAAACTTGTTTAAAAACAATGGATTAAAACAACTATAGCCTATTTGGGGTTGTCAGTAGTGATGGGGGGGTAGATGGTTACATATCACAACATTATTTCAATAATTTGTCCCAAGAATCGATTTGTAAAAAGCAGTGGTGTGAAAATACTACTTCATTAGTTTTTTGGAGGTATCTGTACTTTACTATGTGTTTATTTTTTAAATCCCCCAATTTCATGGTATCCAATTGTCCCATCGCTGCAACTCCCTTACGGACTCAGTAGAGGCGATGGTCGAGAGCCGTGCGTCCTCCGAAACACGACCTGCCAAACTGTACTGCTTCTTAACACAATGCCCGCTTAACCCGGAAGCCAGCCGCACCAATGTGTCGGAGGAAACAACACTGTACAGCTGGCGACGAAGTCAGCGTGCATGCGCCCGGCCCACCACAAGGAGTCGCAAGAGCGCGATGGGACAAGGACATCCCAGCCAGCCAAACCCTCCCCTAACCCGGACGACGCTGGGCCAATTGTGCGCCGCCTCATGGATCTCCCGGTCGGCTGCGAGGCAGCCTGGGATCGAACCCGGGTCTGTAGAGAGCCCTGAGATGTGTTGGCAGCTGCAAAAGCTATTCTCATTGAGCGTGGCAACATACTTTTAACGTTTTATCCACTCCCTGTCCTTCGCTGTTGTAATCTGGGAAGACGTAATGTTCCCAAACTGGAGATTTAAACTAGTTCCTGGCTGCGCCTCACAAAAGCAGTTTCAAATTCGSCAATTAAGATTTAGACTTTTGATTACAACGTGCTTTGCTTTAATGGAATAGCCTGAAATGGGTTTTTTTCAGCTCTGTTTTACTCGAGGCATAGGCCTGCATCACGGCATAGCCTATAGGCCTCGTGTTATTTTAATTTTGTAAATATATATATTTTTATATTYGTTTGGGTTCACAATGAGGACAGACCTGAGGTCTCTGTACCAAACAGTTCCGTACAAATAGTCTACTTTTACACCCTAACTTGTGATTTGTTAGTTCTGTTAACTAGCCTACTTTAGGCCCCTTTTTTGGTGTGTTGTGTTTGTGAGAAGTGGCTGGTTAGACACACTCCAAGAGGGAAAGACTTGAGTAGCACAAGGCCCTATGGGGATTTCAGAGCCATGCAAATGACCGATAGTTACCTCTCCTGTGTTCCCATTTTCACCCTGCCTCCCCTCAATCCCTCTTTCTGTTTCTCTCTGACTCCCACAGAGTGTTGACAAGCAGAAGGGTTTGTTTCTCTGAAGATATTATTGTCGCAAAACTTCCACGTGACAGAGGGATTTTTTTTTTTTTTTTTTTTAGTGGAACACGCAGGTCTGTCCTTAAAGCTGTTCATCTGTCAATGCCAGGGTAGCAGCCACATTGAATGAGGTTTCAGTCTCACATGGGGAAGATGGACAGATCATAACAATTACTTTAAAGGTATGTTGAACCCCAGTTGCCCAATTCAACTGTCTCTCTGGTAAATCTCCTAAACACACTGACACACAATTCACTTGTGCTGCTCAAACGAGTAACAGGTCTATGCTAAGTCTGTTTTTTTGTTTTTTAAAAACATTTTATTATGCCTACATTTGCTAAAATGTTTGATTCAATTAATGTCAATGGTCATATCTGAAGACKGGGCAGACGGCAATCAGCTGAAAGTMTTTTACATTATAGTAATTTAGCAGACGCTCTTATCCATAGTGATTTACAGGAGCAATTACAGTTAAGTGCCTTGCTCAAGGGCACATCAACAGATTTTGGGCCTAATCGGCRCGGGGATTCAAACCAGCAAACTTTCGGTTACTTGCCCAACGCTCTTAATCTAGGCCACCTGCCGTCCTGCTTTTTTTTCTTAGTTGATCATGTTTGAACAATGCTGATGAAGGAAAGGAGTTGAAGGAGTTTGTTGCAGGTACAGCCAACTAGTGCAAAAATAAAATTGGGACATTGTATAATTTTGAGAATCATTAGTTTTGGGGCTATACAGTTTGTTTACACTTACYTTGTTTACAAACAACGTAAACAAGTAAAGTAAGCTTTGGGTTCTGATGGGGACAGTTGAACTAAGCTCATGAGGCATTTATATATTAAAGGATCAGTTGGTATCAATTGTTCTACAAATAGAGTACAATTCACATCCCTATTTTAAAGCATGTTAGATTAAATGAAGCGCCCTTCAATATAGACCACATGGAACGTAATTATTTAAAAAAAAATGTATGAATAAAGACAGCATTTTTGTAATGTTTTTCAGACTTCTAGAAAGATTTCAACCCACTTAACCTCAATGTCTCCWAAATCTTCAACATCACTGTAAAGTCCTAGTTATGGGCAGTTCCACAGTAATGGATTTGCGCCGAGACCCTTAAAATGGATACCAATCAAAAACATTAATCTTAAACTCTATGCTCAAGGACTACTTTTAAGAATTGACCCAGGACATTTTATAAAAACACATTTACTCAAACTGTGCAGATGTCAAGTTTAGTAGCAATTTCAGTAACAAAAGTCATCACGTTTTCCTAAAAATGTTAAATAACTGCTCCAAATTTAAGATTCAAAGATGTCTGCAGAAAGAATGGGGTGACAACTGACATGACACGTTGAACATCTCAGTTGGTTATTGAACTACAGTAAGTGAAGTGGATTTATTCCCGGTAACAGAATTGTGCTAATGGAATTTCATCATGGCTCCCTGATCTGTACTACACAGAATTGCATAATTATGGATATGAATGTCATTCTCTTCATGGTGACGTATCCTTAATAGCTTCACAAAGGTAAAAATATGCAATATCCTCCTTTGCATATTTGGGTATTATTCTACACTGTTGTCTATTTATTTTAATGAGCTCTGGCACCATGCAAGACCAAATTTGGTTTTGGACAGGACCAAATCCGAACCAATTATAAACGTCTGTTGCACAAGTTTGGACATCAAAGTACAGCACACTTTAGCTCAGTAGATTACAGTAAAGTATAGTACACTACATAATAGTGTACTCAACATGGGTTGTGTTAACGCACAATTAAGCATTTTTCACACTGAAAAAATGTAGCCGCTCAAGAAATATCTTGCTGCGTTTTGATAACTCGGATCTAAAATGCAACATAGTAAGCGCTAATCAGTCGCACTTCTCCACTCGGATGAGAATTCACAAATGGGCATTTTATCAGCAGACAACGCTCTGACTGTGTAGCTACTTTTCTAGGTGTAACCTACTTGTCTCCTTTTCTCCGGTAATATGCAAGATGAACGTTAAGCTAAACATTACAAAATGTAGCTGGCTACGTTCTTTCTATGATGAACATTAGAAATATGACGGCCGTGAATAGTTTCGACAAAGAATACCTAGGTTTATTTTCATTTGTAAGCTCGTTTACCTGTGGCTGCTATAAATAGCGTTGCACTTCTGTTATCTGATGAAAATGAAGCTATTTTCTGCCGAATGTGTTGCACTAATGTATTTTCTGTGAAGAAACACTATAGTTGCACTCCCCTGATCACCCTATTGAAGCAGAAAAACACTGACTTTCAATATATAACGCGGGTGAAATGGTTTAAAATGCAGATTTTGTTGTGAAAGGTCAGCGTTTTGAAAATGCAGATTTCTGAACTCTAATGCAACCCCTGCTCAACTCTAGTGTGCTCTACTGTGTTCTATACTAAACTCTACTCCACTCTATTCTACTGAACTATACTTGTAAAGTACTGTACTTTTCTTTAGTGTACTATACTCATTGTACTGTTAAAATTTTTGAAACCTGGATGTCCATGATTGGTTCAGATTTGGACCGGACCAAATCTGAACCAATCATGGACGTCTAGATTTGGGACAAATTCAAGGCCAATTAAGGACCAAAAAACATTGGTGGACGTTGAAATTAATGCCAGGTGACGGACTGACAATTTCAACTACAGTTGAACAAATAAATTAAAGGCTAAAATGTCTTGTCAAGTATTCAACTCCTTTTGACAAGAGTAAAAAATAGCTTAAGTTGTATGAACTCTGTGTGCAATAATAGTGTTTAAACATATTTTTGATTGACTGATCTCTGTACCCCACACATACAATTATCTGTTAGTCCTTCAGTCGAGCAGGGAATTTCAAACACTCAACCACAAAGACCAGGGAGGTTTTCTAATGCCTTGTGAAGAAGGGCACCTTTTTGGTTGATGGGTAAAAAGCAGACATTGAATATCCCTTTGAGCATGGTTAAGTTAATAATTATACTTTGATGGTATATCAATACACCCTGTCACTACAAAGATACTTCTTAACTCAGTTGCCAGAGAAGGAAGTAAACTGCTCAGATTTCYCCATGAGGCCAATTGTGACTTTAAAATAGTTGAATGGCTTTGATGGGAGAAAATCTAGTCAAAATTATAATGCGCAAAAATAGCCAAAGAAATAGGTTAAAATACCAGAGATTCTTACGTGGCCCATTTTTTATATTAGGCTAGTGGTATTATTGGACTATATCAGCCAACAGGGTAGATGTAGTTTGAAAGAGGAGTTGGGGCGAAATATAGGAGAGTGGACACTTTCTTGACTTAAGCTACGTTTTGTATAACTTTTAGGTGCATTTTTGCATTAGTTGTGGCGGCAGGTAGCCTAGCGGTTAGTTGGGCCAGTAACTGAAAGGTTGCTGGTTCGAATCCCCAAGCCTACAAGGTGAACCTGTCTGTGCCCTTGATAAGAGCATATGCTAAATGACAAAATGTGAACCGGATGATTTTCAAGAAGTGTAAAATGTATTTCCAGTCGGTGTTGGAGTCTATTTAAACTATACCCTGTCAAATTTAGGAAGTTAGACGAGTGCTGTGCTTCCGCATCCTATATAGCCTAGTCTACAGGCTATTTAATTGTGACCACACGTATAGGCGCACTTGATCTGGCACGCTTTCTACTTTTTCACTTTATGGCATTTTCCTTTAAATAAAGTGGTCTATTGGCTCTTATATTAATTATTTGATATTATTATTTTATTACCCCCAGGTGCAGATTTGATTTCGTAATGACAAGCTGCTGTGCAGAAGATGTCCACACTGTCTGCGACTGATATCACAGATGTTGGTCATGGTAAGAGAGCCCCGTGTTTTAGTCATGATCTGATTAGGTCCTTGAACTGTTGAGATGTAAATTTACATTAACTCCCATTCATCAGCTGGGTTCTCAGTCGAACCCACGTGTCATTACACTGATTGGGAGCACTGACATTGTAGGTCACGCCACAAAGTACACTACAGAATTTGTATCATTTTAGTGACAATTTTAGATCATTATTTAAGAATACAGATGAAAAGAACTTGAACTGGCTTCTTGTATTGAAAATATAAAATGTTTAAATAAATGAAATGGCTTAGTATGATTACTTTCTTACCTTTTCATAATCCAAAACGCATCCGTTTCAGGGATGTGAAGTATTACTATATTGTTTGTTTTCAACCTCCTAGAACCAATAGTGTAACAGGAAGACGTTGCTGTTTGTATACATTGTCGTAGAACCTAGCGTTACCAGCCGATCGGCAGTAAAACATCTACTTTATATGCTTCAAGTTGTGTTAATTTTATTTAGTCACCCTTATTCTGCCCAGCCTACAAGGGTAAAACATCTATTGGAGTTTTGAGGATTATTTACACCAGCGATTCTCAACTGAAGGTTTTGAATGGGTCGTGGGTAAAATACAATAGTACTCCTATTTGAACTTAAACCAGGTATGTGGAGTGTTAATGTACTCACTACTGTAAGTCGCTCTGGATAAGAAATTACACATGTAAATGTTTTAATAATTTAATCTCAKCAATTTTCATTTAATCACAATATTTTCAATGTAGAGCTATTAGCAGTGCTATTTTTSYTAGATTTGTGGTCTCAAACCAGTGAGGTCATTAATAATATGGGCATAATTTTATTATTGACATTGAAAGAGGTGGAAAGGATCTTCCCTTGTCATATAATTGCTACATTTACTATCAATATAGCATAAAYAAATAGTTTTCCAGATTGTATTTTGGTGAATCTTTTTCGTGTTGTGAATATTGGGTCGCTACTGAGACAACCTGGTTCAATTTGGGTCAAAACCAGTTGACAACCACTGATCTACACAATTAACATTATTTTACTCATTTACTCATTACTCAAAAGATGTCTTTGATTGGATGTTTTTGCGTGTTTGATTGGATACCCTACAATGTGTGTTTCTTTATTTGTTTTACCTTTTATTTCACTAGGCAAGTCAGTTAAGAACAAATTCTTATTTTCAATGACAGACTAGGAGAAGTGGGTTAACTGCCTTTTTTCAGGTGCAGAATGACAGATTTTTACCTAGTCGGCTCGGGGATTCGATSTTGCAACCTTTCGGTTCCTAGTCCAATGCTCTAACCACTAGGCTACCTGCCGCCCCGTATCACAGGTGAGGTATTTGACGGGGCCCCAGAGCTGCAGCTGGACTGCCTCTGCAGTGGTGACGACCGCAGCAGTGCAGAAATGAAGCATGAGGGCAACCTCCTCCCCCTGGAACCACCTGACCATGTAGGGTTTTCCAGCCCCCCCCGGAAAGGGCCTTCCTCACTAGCTGAGAAGAGCAGCCCACTGCCCATGGAGCCCAGCGACATCAAGGCTGACCCCGCCGGCAGCATGCCTGCCAATACAGGTGCGCGTGTTTTTGTATTTTGGTTTGATTTAACCTTTGTTTATCCAGAAATTCTCATTTGAGTTCAAGATACCTATTTTGTGAGGGAGACCTGACACCTGTGTGTTCAGTGACGTCATCAAACCAGTCGGACTGGTCCAAGCATCAGTCTAATCCGTCTCATCTTATATATTTAGAGTACATGCCTATATTTTCCCAGATAGTTCCATATAGTATATTGACAGTACATGTATGCATTTACTATTTTCTCTGAAATTTGCATATCTATTGATAGTACATACATTTTATAATTTCCAGAGGGCCAGCCGGTGAAGAGGAAGAAGGGTCCAGCCCCCAAGATGCTGGGGAACGAGGTGTGCAGCGTGTGTGGGGACAAGGCCTCAGGCTTCCACTACAATGTGCTGAGCTGCGAGGGCTGCAAGGGCTTCTTCCGCCGCAGCGTAATCAAGAGTGCCCAGTATTCGTGCAAGAACAACGGCCGCTGTGAGATGGACATGTACATGCGCCGCAAGTGCCAGCAGTGCCGGCTGCGCAAGTGCCGTGAAGCGGGCATGCTGGAGCAATGTGAGTTGTTTAAAAAAGAAATATATATATATATACACCTTTATCTTCAATAACACCTGTGCTTTTTTAGACCTTTTCCTTAGATCTGTCGGGAAATGTAGCGGTTTTGCAAAAAAAAAAGAGAAGATGCTCTATTTTAAATGTAGAGATACTGATTGGAGATGGCTCTGCAAGATCTCTATAAAAAGCTGAAGTACATCATTGAAATTGACCTCCCAAACTACGGTAGTACTTATTTTTCCTACTTTTCATTACTGTGCTGCTTGTGTTCCTGGCACCCCCAGGCGTTCTCTCAGAGGAGCAGATCCGAGTGAAAAAGATGAAGAAGAACGAAGAAGAGACTGCACGCACGTCTGCGGTGGTGACCCCCACCCCGGTGCCGGAGGTGGTCCCGCTGGCGCCCGAGCAGTTGGAGATGATCGAGAAGCTGGTGGCCATGCAGAAGCAGTGCAACAAGCGCTCGTTCATCGACCGGCCCAAAGTCACGGTGATTGTCTCTGAGTGTCCCAATCCTTTGACGCCATAGGGCAAACTACTAACATATGTTATCTTAAACAGTTTTGATTGATATACAGTTGCACTAATGTAAGAATTGGTATGAAATCGTCATCTTGACATGGAGGTGGAATACAACATTTCTGCATTCCACAACACCTCCGCATGTTCAAAGACATGTTAGCCAAGAATACTGCAAAAAATATTGTTACTGTTGAATTTTGGCCAAATTAACTGTCATCCAGACAATTTTTGGTAGTTCAGCAGCTCTGAGCACATGGTGAAATTTCTGCATTGTATTAGGTGTTTTTATTTTCTTTTAAATTATTGATGAATTGAATAATTTGTTCATTAATCTATTGATGTCTTTGTCTCCATCTAATTTCCAGCCGTGGCCCCAGAGTCAGGACCCCCAGAACAGGGAGGTGCGGCAGCAGCGCTTTGCCCACTTCACTGAGCTGGCCATCATGTCGGTCCAGGAGATAGTGGACTTTGCCAAGCAGTTGCCTGGCTTCCTAGAGCTCACCAGAGAGGACCAGATTGCCCTGCTGAAGACCTCAACCATTGAGGTGAGTCATCGTTTTTCTAGTGTATTACTCTTTCCCCTCATTCTCAAACAGGTTTGTTAAAGTGGTAAATACAGTAATAACAAATGCCGGCTTTATGTTGTCTTTCGCCTATTAACCCCACCACTTCTAGTCAGGACCACTGGGAGGGGGGAATCATGTCTGGCTCAATAGCATTATGTTTGTTTTCAGGATCACATGTCTCTATGTCAAGTAGATTATTTACTTTGCACAATGTTTCTCACTTGATCCCCAGTCACTGAGATGTGCCTTGTTTTTCGGCAGATCATGCTGCTGGAGACATCGCGGAGATACAACCCTGCCATTGAGAGCATCACGTTCCTGAAGGACTTCAGTTATAACAAGGAGGATTTTGCCAAAGCAGGTGAGATGTTCATGATCCACATTCAAGCTCCAATCAGTCAAAATCAAGCTGCTCGCCTTCAACTCCCTCCTGTTCTATACTCCAGGGGCTCCCACCCTTTTTCCCCCCAGGGTCCCCCTTTTAACATAACATTTTTTAAATAAAGTAATTTGTTGTTTTGAAGGTCTTTTCCTGCAATTCCATGTAGTTTAACAAGATTCATGACATATTTTAGGTAGGCTTTTCTGGATAGTACATGATTTCAGTTTTGATGTCTTCACTATTATTCTACAATGTAGAAAATAGTAAAACATTAAACACCCTTGAATAAGTAGGTGTGTCCAAACTTTTGACTGGTACTGTGTGTATATACACTACCGTTAAAAAGTTTGGTCACGTAGAAAAGTCCTCGTTTTTGAAAGAAAAGCACTTTTTCCCATTAAAATAACATCAAATTGATCAGAAATACAGTGTAGACATTGTTAATGTTGTAAATGACTATTGTAGCTGGAAACAGCAGATTTTTTTTTTAATGGTGTACAGAGGCCCATTATCAGCAACACTCCTGTGTTCCAATAGCACGTTGTTAGCTAATCCAAGTTTATAATTTTAAAAGGCTATTTGATCATGAGAGAACCCTTTTGCAATTATGTTAGCACAGCTGAAAACTTTTGTCCTGATTTTAAAGAAGCAATAAAACTGGTATTTAGACTAGTTGAGTATCTGGAGCATCAGCATTTGTGGGTTCGATTACAGGCTCAAAATGGCCAGAAACAAAGACCTTTCTAGTCAAATTTGTCAGTCTATTCTTGTTCTGAGAAATGAAGGCTATTCCATGCGAGAAACTGAAGATCTCGTACAACGCGGTGTACTACTCCCTTCATAGAACAGTGCAAACTGGCTCTAACCAAAATAGAAAGAGGAGTGGGAGGCCCCGGTGCACAACTGAGCAAGAGGACAAGTACATTAGTGTCTAGTTTGAGAAACAGACGCCTCACAAGTCTCAACTGGCAGATTCATTAAATAGTACCCGCAAACACCAGTCTCAACAGCGAGGAGGCGACTCCGGGATGCTGGCCTTCTAGGCAGAAGATGTCCAGTGTCTGTTTTGTCCATCTTAATCTTTTCTTTTTTTTGGTCCGTGAGATATGGCTTTTTCTTTGCAACTCTAATGATCAATTAGCCTTTTAAAATGTTAAACTTGGATTAGCTAACACAACGTGCCATTGCAACACAGGAGTGATGGTTGCTGATAATGGGCCTCTGTACGCCTATGTAGATATTACATAAACATCAGCCGTTTCCAGCTACAATAGTCATTTACAACGTTAACAATGACTAGACTGTATTTCTGATKAATTTTATGTTTTTGTAATGGACCAAAAAATTTGCTTTTCTTTCAAAAACGAGGACATTTCTAAGTGACCCCAAACTTTTGAACGTGTGTGTGTGTATATCCCTCAAATCAAGGAAGATTCTGCACCCCCCTCAAGGAAACTTTGGCTCAACCCTTGCCATACTCTGTAGAGATATTGACCTTTTACCCTTAACCCATATTTGTTTCTCTGTCTGTATTTCCCTCTCCTCTCGCATCCCCCTCAGGGCTGCAGTTGGAGTTTATCAACCCCATCTTTGAGTTCTCCAAGGGCATGAACGACCTGCACCTGGACGAGGCGGAGTATGCTTTGCTCATCGCCATTAACATCTTCTCTGCAGGTCAGAGGTCAAGTGGTATGCTAGTGTGGAACAGAGCCCATATGCAAGGTCCCTTTTATTACAAAGGTCTGGACATCGTCGTAATCATTAGGGATTCACTGATGTGGATATTCTGGGCCGATACCAATATAAAATATTCTATGCAATATCGATTTTTAAGCTATCAGCCGATACCAATATTGTCACTGACATATTGTGCATCTCTAGTAATCATATGCGGAAGCGTCCCGAAAACAAACAAATTCATGGGAACAGCGCCGTTTTCAAAGATTCTACAGGGTTTCAGGTGAAAATATGACCAGTGGTCAGGAAATTATGTAATAAGGTGGCTGTAGATATTTTGAAAAACTTTTCAATAAATAGAATGACAGTTAATGATACAGTGCCTTCAGAAAGTATTCATACCCCTTGACCTATTTAAAATGGATTGAATATATTATCTACACAATACCCACATAATGACTAAGTGAAAACCAAGTTTTTAGAAAATTTTGTAAATTTATTGAGAAATGAAATGCATAAATATCTAATTTACATAACTATTCACACTCCTGAGTCAATACATGTTAGAAACACCTTCGGCAGCGATTTACAGCTGTGAGTGTCTGGGTAAGTCTCTACGAGCTTTGCACACCTGGATTGTACAATATTTGCACATTATTACAAKAATTCTTCAAGCTCTCAAGTTTGTTGGATCWTTGCTAGACAGCCATTCAAGTTTTGCTATAGATTTTTAGGCCTATAAAACTGTAACTAGGCCACTCAGAAATATTCAGTCATCTTGGTAAGCAACTCGTGTATATTTGGCATTGTGTGTTAGGTTATTGTCCTGCTGAAAGGTGTATTTGTCTCCAAGTATCTGTTGGAAAGCAGACTGAACCAGGTTTTCCTCTAGGATTTTGCCTGTGCTTAGCTCTGTTATGTTTCTTTTTATCCTAAAAAGGTGTGAACACCTTCTGAAGGCACTGCATGCGTTTGCTGAGGAGTCTATTTTCACTGAGTGAATGGTAGCGGCACGGAAAGTTCACAAGTTATTTTCACTCGCCTCGCTGGTCTCTTTGCCTAAATGCGAAAGAATTCTAAACAAAGAGTTTGGAATATCAAAATATTAATGTCTTGACCTGGGTACTACAAAGACCTTCCCCATATGTAGAAAGTAATATTCAACATATCTATGCATTGTATTAGGTTTAAAACATTCAGCTGTATTCGTATGTTTCCCAGACCGGCCCAATGTGCAGGACCATGAACTGGTGGAGCGACTGCAGCAGCCGTACGTGGACGCACTTCGTTCTTACATCATGATAAAGAGGCCAAACGTGAGTGCCCTAGTTATATATATGATTTAACTTGTACAAGCCGCCATGTGTAGGTTTTGAGGATTCAGTTGTCACACACACACACACCCTTGAGTCCACATTGAGTTGAATTCCATTTTCAATTCCAGTCGGTACAGGAAATATATTGAAATGCAGGTCATGAGTGGGAAAATCCGAATAGAAAGTAATATGAAAATGTTATGTTTAAAAATACAAAATGTAATGGTCCCCAACACTGAATTATGAATGGGGTTAAATTAACCTCTCTTCCTTTTAGGATCACCTGATGTTTCCACGCATGCTCATGAAGCTGGTCAGCCTCCGCACCCTCAGCAGCGTCCACTCTGAGCAGGTCTTCGCCCTGCGCCTCCAGGACAAGAAGCTCCCGCCGCTGCTATCTGAAATCTGGGACGTCCACGAGTGACTCCGCTTGATGCCCTCACGGAACTCTGCTGCGCTTCGCAGACGTGTACTTGGATGGACACAAACATTGGGTCTGTCTTTCAAGTATCGAAAAAAAGACTTGAGAATGAAGCGATGCCTCCCAAGCTACCCAAACACGACGAATCAAACCTACAGATTGGTTGCCGGATTGGAGGAACATTTTTATTTTTTTATGTCTTCAGTGCAGTTTGGCAGGATATTGATGGCCCTCTGTCCTGCAGACTGGGACACTAATCTCATGGGGGAGGTTGGGGCATAGAAATAGAATGAATATAATTGGTATTTCTATGGGTTGAGGATTGTGCACACCTGATTTCTGTCCCTCGCTCATTCCGTTGTATTAAAGGTGAGACGGCTTGTGGTGAGATTGTGCTGCCATGGTCAGTTTGGCTCAGACTTGCTAGCCAGTGTTAACCATTAAATCTATTGATATCTGTTGATAGTCAGTCTCGTGATAGACATACCTTTAACGACAATTGCCATGAAGCTTCAATTGCCATGAAGCTCCACTCTCAGATCCACATCATCGATGATAACCCCATAGTGAAATTAAATGGAAAAATACATGTTATAGCCCTGTGTTGCGATGGGATAGGATATAGAGGTATTTTAACTGCTGCCCAATGTTAAGGAYTGTCTTATTGGTGTCCAGATGTATGTTAGAATGGTAGGTCACCTGCTTGATACTGTTGCGATTTTAGCAGTTTAAAYTTCAGCCATCTGATTTGTTCTCCTCTTGGAAGGAACAGGAAAGCAATTCTGATTGGTGTTGAATTGTTTATGGTAAAGTGATTGGAAGTGTTGGTATAGAGATGKGTAGTCTACCACTTCCAAGCGCAGGGCCCCCACCAACCATTTGTAAATGCACTCAAACATTGATTTCCATGTACAAAGTATATATTACTATGACAAAATATATATATTTAGTATGCCCACAAGTGAAGACATCCATACGAAATGACTGTACAATCAACACTCACTAACGCACAAGCAAGCGGTGATTTTATTTTTAAGCATGACTGGGTATGTGACGGACAAGCTGAGACCTTATACACTGGAACAACTTCAATGCTACGCTAGGTTAGCTTAGGCTATGGGTGGGGGCACAAAAAAACTGAACTCATGCAGTAGTGGCTTGTGGGTCTGCTTACCCACAATCTGTCCCGCCTACCTTGCGAACAAAACATTTTAGTGCTCCTRCCTCATGACAACACATTTTAGTTTTAAAGTTAATTTCCTGCAATTCTACACATTTTGCCTTCGGGCGGAGGCAAATGTTTGCAGTTTTTAATATAACGGATTTATCAACCGGTCGGTAATTCGACCAGGCTTACTACAAGTTTGGTAAATGTAGCTGGCCGCTAGACTATCTAATTAAGCTGACCTAGGCTAATTGACTGATGCACAACCAKATTTTTAAATTGCACTTTGTCTTTTATTATTGTAACTCGCAACAGTAAGTTGAGACCCCATCCCTGGTCTAGTCATATGTACGGTCCTCCACCAAATCAGCATGATTCAAGACATTGAGTTGCAACTTCGTCTAAAATGTGCTTTGCATCCCACAATAGTTGGAATAGCAAAATAAGTAAAATTGTGCTCCTTGTGTGGGCACTGCAGTACTTTCTTCAACGGTAACATTTCTGGGTTACACTTTATAACTTCAATGAATAAACCATTGTAAATGTTTAAACGCTTATATACATCTGTGAATGTCGACTAATAATTAAATACTCAATCGTTTTGAAACTTTATAAATGGTTATTCGTGAATGTTATTATAGTCTTACCCATTTGATTACTAATAAGGCCATTTATAACGTTTCACTCGACTAAGCTCTCTTATTCATCTGTTTTTTTTCATGATGCTGTTTCTACCACAGTCCTTTGTATGATGATGACTTCTCTAATGTGACACTTTTATTAAACAATCGATCAGAAGGAATTAGAGAAGGAAATGTTTTTTTGTTGCGATTTCCGAGTGACAGTTTTGTCCATTCCTTACCTTACAACTCAAATCAGTGTGACATAGAGGAGAGTTGAGGACTCCGAGACAAAATGGGGAGATTTATTAGAAGTTGCATAATATGTCAAAGTAGCACAGAGATAAGGGAGTAAGATATATATATGGAACAATTACTCGATGGAGCTTTCAGTTATGAGAAGAAAAGCAATGTAATTATTTAAAAAATATGATAATGTGTAATATCAGGGTTGGTGGTCTCCTATTTATCGTCCAATGTCAACCATCAGGTTATGGCTATTTGTTTTATTTAGTTTGGGTTGATATTGAGACTGTCTTTGATGGAGCTGACTCATAACCTGAAGATGGATCTTCTACACTATTCAAAGGGTTTGCTCTTCCCTGTGAATGTGTGTGGAGCCATCTATTTTCAATTACTCTTGAGACAAATGTCAACTATACAATCCCACTTTTCCTATTCCCCCCCCTCCCCCTTCAATATGTAACTCATACCAGCGAATGATTGTCTGCATTTTTAAATTACATGATTTCAGTATTTTCAATATTAATAGAAAACTAAGCATTAACACAAGGTATGCGATTAATGGTATGGGGTCTTAGGTCTAAATTATGTTTTCAGTTTGGAATACACAATGTTCATTGAAATTATTGTTAATACTGTTGGTAACTGAAAGTGGATTGTAATAGAATTTACGACATTCTGGTGTGCAGAACTAATTTAATTCCCTTCTCTACATCTTAAAGGGTGAAGCTGTAAACGATATTGACATAGAAATGCAAACTTATTTGAATGTTTTTTAACACTTTAGGACCTTCTATATTCTTTTATATGTATAAATTAAAACATTACAAAAATATTGTAGCCTATTGCCAGATTATGTTTCCGAAACAAACATTTTCCCGATTTTGTTCTATTATTCAAATTTCAAAGTGATTTAAGCTTATACAACATTAATAAATTGTAATTGTTCCTATTTTTTTTTTTTTCCCCAATATGCTGCTTTTTAAAATATTTCAACATTAGTTGAAAGAAATTAATTCTCTTAAATGTATCACGGCCAGTAAACCGGTCTTGGGAATTTATTCACCCACACTTGTGTGTTCTGTGGTCAAATAGCAACAGAACTGTTGACTGCTCTATTTATATATTTTTATCAGAAGAGCTTGTAAATACAGAATGAATTTGGGTAAGTTGGAAACTACCTTGGCATTTTACTGCATTACACAGTAGGCTTCATGCAATTATAGTTCTAGTCCTTTTGGGGTCTATGCTTGTCATTTAAGTTATGCTTAGTGACAGCTCCCAAATATACTGAACAAAAAATATAAACGCAACACGTAAAGTGTTGGTCACATCTGTCATGAGCTGAAATAAACGATCCCAGAAATGTTCCATATGCACACAATGTTTCTCTCTCAAATATGTTTGTCCTTGTTATGGAGCATTTCTCCTTTGCCAAGATAATCCATCCACCTGACAGGTGTGGCATATCAAGAAGCTTATTAAATAGCATGATCATTACACAGGTGCACCTTGTGCTGGAGACAAAAGAACACTAAAATGTGCAGTTTTGTCACACAACACAATGCCACAGATGTCTCAAGTTTTGAGGGAGTGTGCAATTGGCATGCTGACTGKAGGAATGTCCACCAGAACTGAATGTTAATTTCTCTACCATAAGCCGCCTCAAGTTGTTTCAGAGAATTTTGCAGTATGTCCAACCGGCCTCACAACCGCCGGCCACGTGTAACCACACCATCCCAGGACCTCCATCCTGCTTCTTCACCTGTGTCTGAGACTAGCCACCCGGACAGCTGATGAAACAGGAATATTTCTCTCTGTAATAAAGCCCTTTTGTGGCGAAAAACTAATTCTGATTGGCTGGGCCTGGCTCCTCAGTGGCTGGGCCTATGCCCTCCCAGGCCCCCCAGTGGCTGGGCCTATGCCCTTCCAGGCCCACCCATAGCTGCACCCTTGCCCAGTCATGTGAAATCCATAGATTAGGGKCTAATTCATTTATTTCAATTGACTGATTTCCTTACATGAACTGTAACTCAGTAAAATCTTTAAAATTATTGCAGGTTGCATTTATATTTTTGTTCAGTATACATTGTAATGATGACTAAAGGTACACTAATCAAGTTTTAGTTGCTAATGAATTCAGTGTTGACTATGTTTTCTCCTTAAACTACACAATCCATACAATATTTCTGGCCATTTAGGGGACCCTTTTTGTCCATTAACTCATTTCAATGAATTAGGCCCTGCATTCAATATTGGACTAAGAACTGGCAATAACACATCCACCCAATGTTGCACAATGCAATCATTAGACAAATACATGTAAAACATGTATAAAAAAAGGGTGTGTGCTGCTGTAGTGGCAGCAAAGTGACATTCTAGCTCCCTGTCCCGTTTTCCCAATGACCTATGTGAAGCTAGCCATAGTAAGGATTACCCACAAAAAAAGTCCCTCATTGAAAGTGATGCAAATGGATACAAATAGACTTCAGAATTGCATTTGGGGCATACTTGTACTTCCCTGTACAGCTTTACCTATGGATTGGGGATCAATGGATTGGGGATCAATGAAATGGGGTGTCAGTCTACTCAGTGACACCTACAGAACATTGAAGAGTTTACACAAATATTAGCATCGTAGCTCATATTGCGGGACTCTGAAGCACCAACTCTGGGTCCAAGAGGCTTCTAAACAGCTTCTACCCCAACCATAAGACTCCTGAACATCTAATCAAATGGCTACCCAGACTATTTGCATTGCCCCCTTTCCCCCTCTTTTACACCGCTGCTACTCTCTGTTATTATCTATGCATAGTCACTTTAATAACTCTACCTACATGTACAGTACATATTACCTCAATTACCTCGAGTAACCGGTGCCCCGGCACATTGACTCTGTACCAGTACCCCCTGTATATAGTCTCGCTATTGTTATTTTACTGCTGCTCTTTAACTACTTGTTACTTTTATTTCTTATTCGTATTTTCTAAACTGCATTGTTGGTTAGGGGCTTGTAAGTAAGCATTTCTGAATACCTGTTGTATTCGGCGCATGTGACAAATAAAATGTGATTTGATTTTGATTTGAAACCACTGTGAAATGAGCTACATTAAGCATACCAATTAAGCCACTATGTGTATTGGACATTCATTTTGCACGGTACAGCCTTACCTATGGATCCTGGATCAATGAAATGGGTTATCAGTCTACTCTGACACCCACAGAACACAACTGAAGGATTAAACAAATATTAGTGTGGTAGCTCATATTGCGGGACTTTGACTGTGGGAAATCACCTCCCCGTCAGCCTATTGTGCTCTACCTAATATGMATTGACATTCATATTGTACTGTACAAGTGATTTCCCACAGTCAATGTCCTGCAATAAGAGCAACACCGCTAATATCTGTGGCCCTGGGTGTCACTGAGTAGACTGATAAACCATTTAATTTATCCACAATCCATAGGTAAGGCTATACAGTGCAATATGAATATAAATATGCACAATAGGCCCACAGTCAAAGTCCTACAATAAGAGCTATGGTGCTAATATTTGTGTAAACTATTCAAAGTTGTTCTGTGGGTGTCACTTAGTAGACTGAGCTGGGCCCTCCCCGGATTTTGTGTTAAACGCTCTACAACAAAGCTTTCTCTGCCCTTAACCTGGTTCTGAACACCTCCAAAACAAAGGTCATGTGGTTTGGTAAGAAGAATACCCCTCTCCCCACAGGTGTGTTTACTACATCTGAGGGTTTAGAGATCGAAGTAGTCACCTCATACAAGTACTTGGGAGTATGGCTAGACGGTACACTGTCCTTCTCTCAGCACATATGCCTAGTTAAATAAATAATAAACATATCAAAGCAGCAGGCTAAAGTTAAATCTAGACTTGGTTTCCTCTATCGTAATTGCCCCTCTTTCCCCCCAGCTGCCAAATTAACCCTGATTAAGATGGCCATCCTACCCATGCTATATTACGGAGATGTAATTTATAGATCGGCAGGTAAGGATGCTCTCGAGCGGCTAGATGTTCTTTACCATTCAGCCATCAGATTTTCCACCAATGCTCCTTATAGGACAGATCACTGCACTCTATACTCTTCTGTAAACTGGTCATCTCTGTATACCCGTTGCAATACCCACTACTTGATGCTTATTTATAAAACCCTCTTAGGCCTCACTCCCCCTATCTGAGATATCTACTGCAGCCCTCATCCTCCACATGCAACACCCGTTCTGCCAGTCACATTCTGTTAAAAGTCCCCAAAGCACACATATCCCTGGGTCGCTCGTCTTTTCAGTTTTCTGCAGCTAGTGACTGGAACGAGCTGCAACGAACACTCAAACTGGACAGTTTTGTCTCAATCTCTTCATTCATATACTCAATTATGGACACGCTTACTGACAGTTGTGGCTGCTTCGCGTGATGTATTATTGTCTCTACCTTCTTGCCCTTTGTGCTGTTGTCTGTGCCCAATAATGTTTGTACCCTGTTCTGTGCAGCTACCATGTTGTGTTGTTACCATGCTGTGTTGTCATGTGTTGCTGCCATGCTATGTTGTCTTGAGTCTCTCTTTATGTAGTGTTGTGTTGTCTCTCTTGTCGTGATGTGTGTTTTGTCCTATATGTTTAATCCCAGCCCCCGTACCCACAGGACCTTTTGCCTTTTGGTAGGTCGTCATTGTAAATAATTTAAAATAAATATCGACTTGCCTAGTTAAATAAAGGTAAACAATAAAATAAATAAATAAGACTGATACGCTATTGAATTGATCCACAAGCCATAGGTAAGGCTTTACAGTGAAATAAGTATGCCCCCAATGCAATTAGGAAGTCTTATACATCCACAGTGCGATTTCAACTGATTGTTAAATGTGTTTAACAGTCCCACCTTGTTTAACATTATGTAGTCAAAATATGACATGACCGAAATATTTGCATCACTTTCAACGAGGGACTTTTAGTTTGAAGACGAACAGCAAATTCCACTTTGTGGCTAATCGTTATTGTGGCTAGATTCACATAGGTGTCACAATGGTACAGTCTGCCCCCATCCGCGGAACTCCAGTCCCTGCAGATGATCTGGTTGGAAATGTTATGAAGACAGGTTTGAAGCCAATAATCATACGCGAGCAAGCATTTCACAGTCTAAAATTAGGAGTGCACACATTGAAGAGCTGTTGAATCACCATCTCTAGGAAATGGATCCAGGATACTTATTACATCTCGCTATTTGAATTACGTCTCAATTCATCTCCTCACTCACGGGCTTTCTTTCTACCACCAATAACATACCAGGCCGACGACGACAGCTAGCTAGCGGGTATTCCTAGCCACCTAGCTAACATACTGGTAAGATGTAATTGCATTTTCGATTCGCATCTTTCTTGGTAGCAAATTTCACAAATGTGACAACGTCAATTAGTACTGATGATAAAATATAATATGTTACTTGCCATGGGAAACAAACTTAAAGATAGATAGCCAGCTACTTATGATAGCTAACGTTAGCTACTTACGATAGCTGTTAGCTAATGCACTCGTGACGTACGTATAAGTGATGGAGTTGGTTTGCTCTCTGTAACTGTGTTCTTGAGGATGCTGATTATTTATAGATGGTAATAATCAGCTAAATACTGGAACAAAAATTAAATGCAGGTCGTTGTAGATAGAATATCCACGTCCTTATTGAAATTGTAATTAAACATGGCATGGTACTTGTCAACCATTTGGCGGTAGCTTTTCCGTTAAACATAATTAAGTCACCATTACCACGGTATTCGTCATTATTCCGTCAAGACAGTGAGAGGTAGTATCATAACTAAGCTCTATCTAGCCAGCAAACCAGGCTATGTAGCTATCTGAGAAGGGTGCCATTGCGGACCGCAATTCAGGGCGTTCCTGCATCCCTCTTTATACTTCTATTGATCCATTTTGAAACTAGGACTCTGGTACAAAAGCTGGAGTTAGGCGCTCCAGTACAGTAGGTGGCGGTAATGCACTGTAACATTGGATGCCAATTGCTGATAAGCCCTCCGTATTTTTATTTTATTTTTAAAATTTAACTAGGAAAGTCAGTTAAGAACAAATTCTTATTTACAATGACGGCCTACCGGGGAACAGTGGGTTAACTGCCTTGTTCAGGGGCAGAACAACAGATTTTTACCTTGCCAGCTCGGAGATTCCATCCAGCAACCTTTTTGGTTACTGGCCCAACGCTCTAACCACTAGGCTACCTGCCACCCTTAGTGATGGGGAAACTAAGCTTTGAGGTTTTCCAAATAGGTTAATTACTCTAGGCTTTGACCAACACAGTTACTATTGGCACCTGCTGGTCAAAATAATTTAGAGCTGCCAAATTATTAGATATGACGTCCCACATCCCTAGCACGTGCGCAACTTAGCCTTTTTGTCTTCTACCAAACCAATCAGGTGGTGGTGCAATGAAGCTTCGGACGTCATTGATCACATGCTTCTGATAAATTGATACAGGGATTGGCACACTGCTTTGAAGTACACTGCTTAGCTATTTTGACATGTGCCTCGGAGCTCCGGGATCAAACGTACCATCACTGGGTAGACGGTGTCCTTCGCCCCGGCTATCAGGCACTGCTTTCCCGCAGTTTTGTTAACGATGGCGAGGCAGTTGTTCGGCAGGTGGGAGCGAAGGATACTGTGTTAGCTATCTAGCAAGCTAGGACTCCTGTACACAGCAGGCGGGATAGGTAGCTAGCTAGCACACCAGTAGACTGCACTTCGCTCACGCCTGTCGGGCACTGTTTTCCCGCAGTTCTGTTAATGAAGGTGAGGGCAGGTGTTAGTGAAGGAAACTGGGTGCTAGCTAGCTGGCGGAATAGGTAGCTAACAATAGCTAGGACACCAGTAGACTGCACTTCGCTCACGCCTGTCGGACACTGCTTTCCCGCAGTTCTGTTAACGACGGCGAGGCCAGGTGTTCGGCAGGCGGGAGCAAAGGACACGGTGTGCTAGCTAGTAAGCTAGCTAGCTAGGCGGACTCCGGTACACAGCGGGCGGTAGGCAGGTACAACATCGGTAGCTAGCTAGCTAGGACACCGGTAGACAGTGTCCTTCAAACTCAGATAATACTTTTATTTCCCCTTTGACCCACATTTTAATCCATAGACAATCAGAATATCAAAAGTGTCACTCAAGCATGAAGATGGTGTGCTTGGGGGGGTGTTCATGCAGGAACAATGGGATGCTCGAGGGGGGCGGGGTGCTCATGCAGGCCGCAATCACGCACTGAGCTAGCCTGCTTCTAGCAAGACACAATGTGGATGCTACGCAGAGGTCTTTGAGGGAAAACGTTTCTGTTGTCCCAATTTCTCTGAGTTAAGTAAGGTAAAGGCTACCTTGGATCTTGGGGTCAAGGGCGTTTTGACCCATTGTCACAAATTATGTATATTGTCACCCATCCAGAAGAGTCTTGCACTGTCTAGCTGCAGTTGCACGTCAGGCAAATTATGATGACATTGCAAGAATGAATCTCAAGCCTATAGCTTAAGTACTTGCATGAGTACTACTCAAGCAGTTTTGCTTGTACTAGTCAGTGTCTTCTTCATTTGATAGAAAGCATAACATGTAGGCACCTAGGCAGAACATATATATTATATTAGGCCTATGTCTGAATGCAGACACACTAGCCACAACATCAATATCTGTTCCTTTAGGCAGCCCAAAAGAGATGTGAAGCAATAGCAACATTTGTTTATTTACTATAAGACCATGGCCAGCCAGCTGGTGTGATGGAGTCATTTTCATGTTTTGAAACACCATCAAGAGCACCAATTTCCAGTGAATGGTGAAAATGCAGTATTTTAAACTGCAGTATTTCAGAATATTTTAATGTTTCTAGTTGTCTCCACAGTTTTAGTTTTGTTCGCAGCAAAACTAACAAGACATTGTCTTGTCCAATAAAGGGACAATCTGGCTATTTAAAAATGTGAGCCCACTGCAATAGGCTACATCCTTTCCATTTTGGTTGCAATTCAGTGTTACTGCTAAGAGTTGGTTTGCATGTTGTGTGAATCATATCTCCTCTCAATGCTTACATAACCAGTCAGTACCGCCTGCAGAGTAGACCACTCTGACCAGATTCAGCTGTTGCCTTAACCTGTGCCATTATTTAGCCTGTGAAGATCATTCGATTGGCGGGGACCTGCTTTCTCTCACATGGTTCAGTCATTACGCTAGCCTACTCTGATTTCCTGCTCTCCGAGAAAGGAAGGCTTTGATTGCTTGACCCAGAGTTCACCTCTTGTCAGATGAGGCAGCTGAGAGGTTTACAGTGTATCTTGTATTTTGCCAGTGTTGCTGTTGCATTGGTAAACTTGACCAGGAGCT
The DNA here is from genome assembly GCF_002910315.2 of Salvelinus sp. IW2-2015. NCBI lineage: Eukaryota > Metazoa > Chordata > Actinopteri > Salmoniformes > Salmonidae > Salvelinus > Salvelinus sp. IW2-2015. The sequence goes on from NC_036855.1 coordinate 50,355,634, forward strand.
CTAGCTCTGTTACCCCTACTTTAAAATGTGTATTTTCAATAACCCTATTTCAATATTATGTCAGTGTTAAAAATGTGCAGTTCTTTTGAGGTGTTTATTAATATCTCCCCCCGCTGTCGAAACCCGGCATTCAATGCATAGTGTACACAGTGACGTACGCTATGCATAGTGTACACAGTGACGTTATAATGAAGTAGGGTTATTGGTTTTGGTGGGGAAATTGTGGATGTTGTCAGCCCTGTATGTTGATGCTGGGGGCCTTCAATTCCAGGCCAGATATACAAACTCTGGTGTTGTCATTAATGTGGCATAATGAAGGTGGCAGTTAAATGTTTTGCTATATATTGGACAGAAATTACCTACCTAGCTAGGCCCTAACTGTATACATTTAGGCCTGGCTCGCAGTCGGCGTTCCAATTCCTCCCAAAGGTGTTTGATGGGCTTGAGGTCATGGCTCTGTGCAGGCCAGTCAAGTTCTTCCACACCTATCTCAACAAACCATTTCTGTATGGACCTCGCTTTGTGCACGGGGGCATTATCATGCTGAAACAGGAAAGGGCTTCCCCAAACTGTTGCCACAAAGTTGGAAGCACAGAATCGTCTAGAGTGTCATTGTATGCTGTAGCATTAAGATTTCCCTTCACTGGAACTAAGGGGCTTAACCTGAACCATGAAAAACAGCCCCAGACTATTATTCTTCCTTCACCAAACGTTGCAGATGGTACAATGCATTGGGGCWGGTAGCGTTCTCCTCTCATCTGCCAAACCCAGATTTGTTTGTCTGACTGCCAGATGGTGAAGTGTGATTCTTCACTCCAGAGAACGCGTTTACACTGCTCCAGACTCCAATGGCAGCGTGGTTTACACCACTCCAATTGACGCTTGGCATTGCACATGGTGATATTAGGTTTGTGTGCAGCTGCTCGTCAATGGAAACCCATTTCATTAAGCTTCCGACAAACATTTCCTTATGCTGAGATTGCTTCCATAGGCAGATTGTGACTCTGTAGTGAGGACCGACGATTTGTGCGCGCTATGCGCTTCAGCACTCGGTGGTCCCGTTCTGTGAACTTGTGTGGCCTACCACTTCGCGGCTGAGCCATTGTTGCTCCTAGACCTTTCCACTTCACAATAACAGCACTTCTATTTGACCGGGGCACCTCTAGCAGTGCAGAAATTTGACGAACTGACCTGTTGGAAAGGTGGCATCCTATGACTGTGCCACATTAAAAGTCACTGAGCTCTTCCGTAAGGCCATTCTACTGCCAATGTTTGTGTATGGAGATTGCATGGTTGTGTGCTCGATTTTTATACACGTCAGCAACGGGTGGGGTTGAAATAGCCAAATCCACTCATTTGAAGGGGTGTCCACATACTTTTGTTAATATAGTGTATATTGAGCAATATATTTGGAACATCAAATAGCAATACATTTGCAGTATCGAATCGCAATACGTCTCTTCTCGGCACCTATGTATTGTGACAATATTGTATCGTGAGGTCCCTGGCAATTCCCAGCCCTAGTTTTTGCACACAGATTCCATCTCAGCCTCATAACATCTTATTCAATAGAGTTGAATCCAAATGGAGGAAGGCATCCTAATGGTAGGTTGTTACTTGGACAGGTTTGAATTATTTTGTAATTGTTGTCTAGGCCCTTGAGGCATTGAAATTTAGCAGCTGAATGACACACAAGGAGTCTTTTCCAGTCTGCTACAGGCTGTTTTCAGTCATAGCCACTCCAAATGTCACACCATCAGCAAATGAATGGCATGAACGGCCTGTATTTCATGTCTCCATCTCCGGGCACACATACTATCCAGACGGTCAGGTGCTTTTACTGTATTCTGCATGGCTATTTCTTTTTGCTGATCACGTAAGCCTAGTAGGCTAATATTTGACCCATCAGATCAAACACAACCATCTTTATCAGATATAGGCTACTGGTAAGCTAATCTGCTTGTGGAGTGTTTGTCTTTCTGGCTGGAGTTTCAAAGGCACCACTTGCAAATGTATCTAGTTTCTAGTGCGGAATGGACTGAGTAGTTGTAGGCACTGGACTACTTTGTTAAATGGTCACGTGGTCTGGCTCTAGATGTAGCCTAAGCCTAGCTTCTGAATTATAGATAGTAGGTGGAGCCAACATTTCAACACCATTAAGGGCTCCCGAGTGGCGCAACGGTCTAAGGCACTGCATCTCAGTGCAAGAGGCGTCACTACAGTCCCTGGTTCGAATCCAGACTGAATCACATACGGCCGGGATTGGGAGTCCGGTAGAGCAGTGCACAATTGGCCCAGTGTCGTTTGGGTTTTGCCAGGGTATGTCGTCATTGTAAATAAGAATTTGTTCTTAACTGACTTGCCTGGTTAAATAACAAAAAACTAAAGGAGGCTACTGGGAACAAGATAAAAGTGTGCACAGTTTTTACATTGCCACATAGATTTGTTATTTGCTGCCACTTCACTGCTGAGGTCCCTAGTGCATTAGTGCCCACACATTTGTAAGTTAATTATGCTACTCCAAGAAGGAAGGTAAACAAACCAGTGAGGAAGGCTCAGGCAATATTTCCTCTGTGTTATTGATAGAAAAAAAAGCTAGGCCTGTGTACATGCGGTGGCATCTTAAATTAAGATTCTAGACCGTTTATAGGCCTAGTTGCTTTGTTGACCATTCATAGGAGTGGGCCTTTTTTGACACCTGAGAATAACCTTCCATGGACATTTGTTTGTACCAGCCTTTGACGTCTGCTTAATATTGTAAGGGCATGACCTGGAGTTGAGCACACAATTAAGCTTTATCCATATCCGAGACCTGTGGGTAGGTAATTAGGCTTTATTGTGAAAGGAGCAACGAAACAAATGAGCTACAGGCGTCATTGAGGAAATTGAATGAACTAGAGCTGCTTTTATCAAACATTCGGCTACCTTTCAGTGAAAGGCCAGTTATGTACAGATTCTGCCAGAGAAACTCATCAGGATTCATGCCTATTTTAGATCACAGCCACATTTTTTTTTAATGAACCAATTCATATTATTCTTTGAGTCTACTCGAGGTACTTGTCCTCTTCCCGTTCTGTGGTAAGTTTGTTTGTCAGTTTCCCCCCCCCCCCAGGTTCTCCATTTGGTCAGGCCTAGTCCAGAGCCATATATAGGCCACATTCTTCCTGGGTTTTGCTTTGTAGCTGTCATGGTTAATTTCCTCATTTGACCTCATCGTATTTTGTAAAATGGCCCCTTAGCCTAGATAATAAATCCTTTGGTGCCACTGATAACATGGTGCCCTGCCCACTAACATTCTCTGATTTTAAGAATAGCCGACACACAGCTGAGCAAGAAAAAAGCAGGGTTGGGTTGCTATGACGACTATGCTGATTGTTATTACCTCAGGGCTGATGCTAGGGCTGTAGGCGGAATAAAAGATGATGGACTGCGTAGCAAGCAGGTCACATGACCAGTTGAGCAAGGATGTAAGACTTCCATTCTCTTTCTTTCTAGAGATTTTTCTCTCAGATCCAGCATGTTTTACACACACTCAGTATGCAATATTTCCTTTATGAATTGCGCCTTAAGCCTAGTTTATGTCCTATGTACAGACGCGTGGAAGAACTACAAGTAGCTATGTAGAATGGTGTTGCGTAGCAAACCTACACAGATATGTGCAGCCCAACAATTCATAATTTTACACAAGAATGCAGGCTCTCATTTTGCGTACTGTTTTTGTGTCGCGTACGTAAGGTATAAACCAGCCTTAATTGTTTTAGATGGGAATGCAAGATGGCTATCAAATATGTGTAGATGAGTGTGTCATAGACCTTATTCTCACAAGGTATCCAAACACTTTTTATATCTAATGCCGACATTCACCAGTAAAATTTCTCCCAATGAAAAGTTAACCATGTTTAGACAGTGATTTTGAGGAGAAAGCCTAGGCCTAAAACAATGTTGTTTAGGGTAGGCAGTTAAAAAGGCCTAGGTGCACCCCTTGACTTTTTCCACATTTTGTTCTCAGTGTGAATTTAAAATGGATTAAATTGAGATTTTTTGGTCACTGGTTTACACACAATACCCCATAATGTCAAAGTGGAATTATGTTTTTTACATGTATTATTTTTTACTAATTAATTAAGGATCCGCCTCTTTTTCTCTCTCCAATTTTCACCTCAAATGACATACCCAAATCTAACTGCGTGTAGCTCAGGACCCGAAGCAAGGATATGCATATTCTTGATACCATTTGAAAGGAAACACTTTGAAGTTTGTGGAAATGTGAAATGAATGTAGGAGAATATAACACATTAGATCTGGTAAAAGATAATACAAAGAAAAAAAACATGTATTTTTTTGTACCATCTTTGAAATGCAAGAGAAAGGTTGTAATGTATTATTCCAGCTCCGGCGCAATTTAGATTTTGGCCACTAGATGGAAGCAGTGTATGTGCAAAGTTTTAGACTGATCCAATGAACCATTGCATTTCTGTTCAAACTGTTGTACCAAGACTGTCAAAATGTGCCTAATTGGTTTATTAATAACTTTTCAAGTTCATAACTGCACACTCCTCAAACAATAGCATGGTAATCTTTCACTGTAAAAGCTACTGTAAATTGGACAGTGCAGTTAGATTAATATCAGATATGTTTATGTCCTGGGAAATGTTCTTGTTACTTACAACCTCATGCTAATCGCATTAGSCTACGTAAGCTCAACCGTCCCGTGGGGGACCCACCGATCCTGTAGAGGTTTTAATAAAAAATGAAAAGCTGAAATGTCTTGAGACAATATCTATTCAACACCTTTGGTATGACAAGACTAAAAAAGTTCAAGAGTAAAAATGTGCCTAACAAGTCAGAAGTTGCATGGACTCACTCTGTGTACGATAATGGTGTTTAACATGATTTTTGAATGACTACCTCATCTCTGTACCCCATACATACAATTATCTGTAAATTCCCTCAGTCAAGCAGAGTGGTTGAATCTGGGTTTGAAATTCAAAGACCATGAAGATTTTCCAATGCCTCGCAAAGAAGGGCTCCTATTGGTAGATGGGTAAAATAACAACACAGTCATTGAATATCCCTTTGAGCATGGTGACGCTATTAATTACACTTTGGCTGGTGTATCAATACACCCAGTCACTACAAAGAGACCGGCGTCCTTCCTAACTCGGTTTCCTTCCTAACTCGGTTTCCTTCCTAACTCGGTTTCCGTCCTAACTCAGTTTCCGTCCTAACTCAGTTTCCGTCCTAGCTCAGTTGTTTCCGGAGAGGAAGGAAAACACTCAGGGAGGCCAATGGTTGCAGAGTTTATTGGCTGTGATAGGAGAAATCTGATGAAGGATCAACAACATTGTATTTACTCTACAATACAAACTTAAATGACAGAGTGAATAGAAGGAAGCCTATACAGAATAAWCATTTTCCAAAACATGCATATTGTTTGCAACAAGGCACTTAAGTAAAACTGCAAAAAATGTGTCAAAGAAATTAACTTTGTCCTGAATATAATATGTTATGTTTGGGACAAATCCAACACATCACTGAGTACCACTCTTCATATTTTCCATCATGGTAGTGGATGCATCATGTAATGGGTGTGCTTGTCATCGGCAAGGATTAGGATTTTGCCTGTGCTTAGATCTTTTCTGTTTCTTTTTATCTTAAAAAACTTCCTGAAGGGAAAACCTGGTTTAGTCTGCTTTCCAACAGACACTGGGAGATGAATTCACCTTTTTCAGCAGGACAATAACTTTTTTCTTTTTTTCTGGGTAGCTTTATTGTTTTAGTTAGAACAATTTTCCCCTTTTTGTTGTTATTCCYAGGACCGTGCTCTCTGATTGGCTCAAAGTGAAGTTGYGATTTGATAGTGTSATTTTATTGCCATTCGATGTTCCTAACATATCTGCTGCAGAGGGACGAGAGCCATGAGAAAACGAGTTTTGCTCAGTCATGGTGGAAATACATGTGCTGAAAACAAATTGGCTCCCTATTTAAAAGAATATGGAGAACAAGCTATGGAGGACAAATTCTGGAGTTTAATGTAGAATAACACAGCTGTGCTAAGTGTCCAGTTTGAGAGAGCACACTACTAGATGGGGTTGGGTGTCTGTCAGTATGGCTATAGGCTATAGTTTACCTTTTGTGTTTCTATTGTCTCCTGCTCTCAAATTACTTATCTGACGGGTGCTGTAGCGCTGGTTTTAGACTACKGTCCTTTATTTAACATAAAGTCCTGTTTATTGCCTTACCTCCTCACTCCATTTGCACACACTGTACAGTATATAGACTCTTTTTTTCTATTGTGTTATTGACTATACGCTTGTTTATTCCATGTGTAACTCTGTTGTTGTTTGTGTCACACTGCTTTGCTTTATCTTGGCCAGGTCGCAGTTGTAAATGAGAACTTGTTCTCAACTAGCCTACCTGGTTAAATAAAGGTGATATATATATATATATATTCACATGTCAGACACATACCTCCATTAAATCGCTTCAGTCTCTTTTAGTATGTTAATCTGTCCTGTAGCCTAAACGGTACTTGGAGACATGTTTATGTCTTGCTGTATTTACTATCCAAATGGCCCATTTTCTGTTAACTTACAACGTCAGCCCAGCTATCAATCTCAAATCTCTGTCCACAGGCTGATTTGTGAGATATTTTGACTCTTAGCAAAAACTGCTTTCRGAGCAGAAGTGTCTGCTCTAATCACTGAATCATGCCTTAATTTCCACCCCATTGCCATCGAGGCAGATTGATAGTTTTGCTGGGTCGAGTGCTGCGAAAGACTTGCAGCCCAAGCGATTCTCCACAAGCAGTGCCTAATCAGAGTATTTCATTATGATAGTAGTATTCATCTTATCAAAATGTGTTGTATTGGAAGAGGAGTACTAGGTCTTTGAATGTGGCACAATGAGACCTATAGCCTATGATACACAAACTCACTGGTCACTTTTCCTGATTATGTTGAATTGCAACGTGTGTTTTGAATTCCTACATCTTAGTCATGGGTTGGTGAAGTTGTAAAGGTGGATGTGGAGAAAGCTTATTTCCACATTTCGAATCCCCTGTCCTTTGGGCTACATCTCCATAAATGTTTAGCTGGATTACTTCTCATGTTCTCAAACACTTGAGTTTGCAGTCTTCACTACAGACTATAGCTCAGCAAATGCCCTCTCTCTAGCGTTAGGAAAGTGCCTCATCAGATGGGCTTATAACTCAACATCAGCACAGCTTTTCTGGGAATATCAGATACCTGTTAGGCATACCACAATGCCACAGGCCTTGCAAGCATTACTTTGTGGTGTCATGCACAATGAACTTAGCTCCCTTTAAGTAACTGTCCAGTGTTTCCAGATTTCTATGAAATATACAATATGAGTGAAATAGTTTTCCTTCCATTTCAAAAATGTTTTTGTTAAAAAGCATCTTTTCTGTGTTGGAATGGTGAGGGCGTCCCACAACTGGTGTGGTCATAAAAAATATTCATGCGAGTTTAGGCTGTCCCCGAATAAAATAATAAACTCTTGGTCGACCAAGAGTTGTCWGTTCTGTTACCGAAATGTTTCATTTGTTTAGGAAAAACATTCCCTGTTCCCTCAACCCTTGCTCTCTTTATMTGACAWGTATGACCAAAGACCAGTGGTGGGGAAAAGTACCCAATTATCATACTTAAGTAAAAGTAAAGATACCTTAAGAGAAAATGACTCAAGTGAAAGTGACCCAGTAAAATACTACTTGAGTAAAAGTCTACAAGTATTTGGTTTGAAATAAACTTAAGTACCAAAAGTAAATGTAATTGTTGAAATATACTTAAGTATCAAAAGTAAAAGTATAAATKATTTCATGTTCCTTATATTAAGCAAAACCAGACAGCACAATTGTTATTAATTTCTTTACAGATTGCCAGGGACACACTCCAACATAATTTACAAACGAAGCATTTGTGTTTAGTGAGTCCGCCAGATCAGAGGCAGTGGAGATGACCAGGCATGTTCTCTTGATAAGTGTGTGAATTGGACCATTTTCCTGTCCTGCTAAGCAATCCAAATGTAACGAGTACTTTTCTGTGTCTAATGCTCTAATACTACTATGCAAATGCAATGATATACATGCAATGCTTTATTATAAAGTTTATTTATAAATTTGTTTATGCGTTCATTACCTCGGAACTCCCCAGGTCACCCCCCCTCTCGCGCTCACTTTTTGTACCGGCACCTCCCAATTTACAAATGAAGCACTGAAGTTGTCATTTCCAAATGTTTAGGTCAGTTATGCTGCTTTGCTATCTAACAGCAAGGTTTGCATTAAATAGGCTCAATAGTTTTTACTGATGCATTTTGSCAATATTTAATTATATAAACAAAAGRGTTCACTGTGAAAGTTGATAYGCTARATYTYYYRSYRRRARATYTAGCRTATGTGCAGCACTTAGTTAAATTTATCGAATAATTTATTGTTTTCTTGCACGAACCGCGAGCTGTCAAACGCAGACATTTCTCTCAAAACACAGGGATGTCGATTCGCACGGGACTTGTATTGTCAGAGGACATTGYAGTTCGCCAAAAAACAGTAGGTTWTTCTGGCTGGAGTTTTTACTCTCATGCCATGTAAAACAAATACTGACATGYCAGATTCGGACAGAAATAAAATGACAGATATGGTGTTGTGTGCTCGTGCACATAATTACATTTCCCGACCTCCCCCAGTAAAACCTATCCCGTCTGAATATGGCACAATAGMGCCTGACTTAACCAATTTATTTATGTTATGAAATTTTATATTACAAACTGAACACCGTAACACGTGACAGCAAAATAGATGCAGAGGATGTGAAAAATAAACTGGGAATGGAAACATGTTTACTGGTTGCTCAGGAGGTAAATGGAAAGCCAGATGGGTGGAATAAATTTGACTAGTTGTGGAAAATACTGGAGAACAAGAAAAATAAGATAAGGAGCAAGAGCTGGGTGCATATTATGTGTGCACATATTATGTGTAGGTGCTGTATAGAAAACAATATGATTTTTCTGACCCTTTGGAACAATGTAAACAACACTATATAAATTATAAGCCTACCAGAGACTCTGCAAAACTTTGTTTTTGTTAAGCCTTTATTACAGCAAAGACTAAAAACAGGAGCATTCATTCGTGAATGCAAATTCCGTAATGGAACGGTTTATTTATTGTTTAAACTAATTATTCAAGGCTGGCTTTATTATATTTTAAAACGAAAATGKTTGATTGCATTTCAAATCATGAATGACTTGTATGCTGTGTGATGACATGAATGAATGAATGATTGATACAGTAGCCTAGATAAGTATTGAAATGTAGACCGAAGTAAGTTACGGTATTAAGACTAAACAGGATGCGCTCTTAGGCCTACAGCTCAATGGTGGTTATACAAGGCTGCTATCCMAGGGGTACTAATGACAATGACGTTACTTAGGATCATAATGGTAATAATAACAAATATACATGACATTTTTCGGACAATTTGGAAGTGTAAACCACACTAAATKAATTATAAATAATACCAGAGAGGCTGTACTAATGAAAAAAGTTTAAAGCCTTTATTACAGCAAAGCAAAGATTAAAAACAGCCACATTTGGGAAGTTATTTACTTGACATGTCATTCATTGCATGAGGCTTGGTGCTCATGGAATCAGTAGGCTATTAAACAKACACTCAAACAGGCAACAGAAGCAGGATCTGTCTTATTTCTGTAGATATATTGTTGATAAAGCCAGGCACATTTAACAGTTAGGCTACTGATTTTAGACCCAATTAAGTTGGTTTCCTCTCTCCTCACTTTTCTTAGACAATAAGGCAAGGGCTGTTTTCTCATCTCCTCATTCTGCTACTGCCTCCGCTGCATTGTTCTCAACACCAATATGCTAGTTAACGTTGCTATTATGCACATAGCAACATYGTCTAGGACAAGGCGCCAATTCAACAGCGCACTGATGTGTGTCTGAACCGTGGACTGCGACCACTATCCAATGCTGGAGAAAGCACATTTGTTATAAAATAATATTTMTATTAGTGTCGCATCATTGTTCTTACATAATATAACCATATACAATTTCAGTAGCACGTCTGACTGATGGACTGTGCCATCCCCATGGCCTCCACAATGCATCAGTCATTCGTAAAGTATTCAGACCCCTTGACTTTTTCCACATTTTGTTAGGTTACGGCCTTATTCTGACATGTATTAAATCCTTTCCCCCCCTCAGCAATCTACACACAATACCCCATAATGACAAAACANCAATTGTCTCAAGGCTTAAAAATCCTTCTTTAACCTGTCTCCTCCACTTCATCTACACTGATTTGAAGTGGATTTAACAAGTGACATCAATAAGGGATCATAGCTTTCATCTGGTCAGTCTGTCATGGAAAGAGCAGGTGTTCCTAATGTTTTGTACACTCAGTGTATATGTGTCCTTGACACTTTAGGCAGAAATGTGGTGGACATGTGCCCCTTAAATTACTGTGGTATACGCCACTGCTTATAACTATAAGAAGCCTAAGATCTGTCAAATAAATTATATCCAGCTCAGCGCTACAGCTATACATTTGGTTTGCTAACTTGCTAGATGTCACGATTAAGTTTCTTGGTTACAGCAGACACATTCAATCCACTCCTGGATTAAGAACCCTGTTTTTTTAAACAGCGGCCCTTGTGTGCACATTCGGTAATACAGTGTGGTACAGAAACTGTATGACAGTATGGAAATCTGGAATACTGCCCAACCCTACTCTTCTGTAATTTGAATTGGCAATAACTTCATTAGTAAGTGGTATGCTAATACAATCAAATGGATTGTGTTGTTTAAGATCCCTTTGAAAACACGCCTAAAATGCTTTCAAAATCACAGATTTTTGTCGATATTTTGATCCCTCGATTGATAGGATAACATTTCAGAATGCTCCTAATGATTTCAAAATATTGTGTGATACTGTATCTGTGGATTAGAATGATATATGACATGTTCCAAAACAGTGCTTGCATATTAAGTAGTGGTAGCCTTAGTATTGTGTCCCATACATCCCATTCAAAAAGGTAGAGTTATATTGTTCCATTTTCAACATTCTAAGTACAGGGAAATCCAAATGGCAGCCATTTGATTAAAATGACCACCCTTGTTGACTGACGCTTCCCAGACTGCCTCCAATCTTTAAAATGTTCCTTAAGTAGGCGGCAGGTAGCCTAGCGGTTAAGAGGTGAAAAATCTGTCTACGTGCCCTTGAGCAAGGCACTGAACCATAATTGCTCCTGTAAGTCAGTCTGGATAAGAGCATCTGCTAAATTACTAAAATGTCAAATGCAAACTGTTACGGTATCTAGTATTAATGTACCAAGTTTCATAAATTTATCATAAAATAAAAAAATATTTGGTTCTTATCCAAGTGGTTCAGCAGTGGGGGATGGTCATGGTTACTCCTGTTTGCTGAGCCTGCTGCCAGTACCTGTTAGAGTGATGGCTGGACCATAGTGCAAGCTCTGAGGGAGCTTACATTCCCGGGAAGATCTCTCGCACAGGACCCCTTTGGCCCCTAAGCTGCTTACTTCATCAGAGAGACGCTATTGAAAAGTCTCCCTAAGTCCTACAAGTGCCTCCAACAGAAAGGAGGCTCAGTATAGACATTTCCTGATGGAGAGCTTATTGTCACATTCTGCAGTAGATGTGAAGTAGAGTGTGTAGACTCAACACAGAAATGCCACTGTTGGTGTTTGTGCGTTTTCCTTGTAATCATACTTCCATGTGCGACAAAGTTATCAAGCACTAGTTAGCACTTTCATTAGCTAGCATCAACACACTCATGTATATAGCCGTGGCTACATATTTTTTCACACAACGAAATGTGATTTCTTTCTTGCTGTATTAGCTAYCTGTCTATAAGCGCTAAACGTCATGCATTCCCCATTTTAAAAGTGCAGTGTTGATAGCTAATACTAGAATTATATTAGAACAAAAGGGGAGTATATCTAGCTTTCTATAGTGATTACCAATTGTGTTAATTGACTAGCAACAGAAGTTGCTATCTAGATACAGAGACAACTGATCATTAGGACTTAGCCTAAAGGCCATCATTTAATTATTGTGAATATCTAGATTATAGAATGCATTTCTTCTTGCACATACCCTCATCTTTTTTAAATCTTTTTTTATACATAGAGCACATACACTGAGTATACTAAACATTAGGAACACCTTCCTAATATTGAGTTGCACKCCCTCCCCTTTRACATTCAGAACGGACTCATTTTGTCGGGGCATAGACTCTACAAGGTGTTGAAAGCCTTCCACATGGATGCTGGCCCATGTTGACTCCAATGCTTGCCACAGTGTGTCAAGTTGGCTGGATTTCCTATGGGTGGTGAACCAGGGAATGAAGGGCTGGGGAGGGAAGTGGGGAATGGTTCACAGGGGGAACCGTAGGGGGGGGGGGCTTATTAACACTAAAGATAACGATTACATCATTAATACTACATTATTATTTTTTTTAAACAATGGCAATGCTAGCTATTCTCTCTTGGAATCTGAAAGGCCTAAACGGTRCTATTAAATGTTCCGGCTGTCTTGATATCCTAGCAAGAAACCATGTTGATAGAGCAATGCTCCAAGAAACACACCTGGTTCAAAAGGACTCGCATAGAATGGGAACCATTTGTACAAACTGGCTGCTTTTTCATCAGCCCCAAACAAAACTAAAAGTGTAATCATAATGATGCCTAAAGGCTAACTAACTGAAAAGTTGGTCACATAAGAGACAACTGATCATAGATTCTTAAGATATTTGCCCGGAGTGGACATGTTTCCAATGGTAATTATCCGCACTGTCTGAGGTGGGGTGGGAACTCTCCTTTCTGTAGAGTCCGTAAAACTGTGCATGTGCACGGCACACGCTACCTCAAATGAGTAATTTTTAACAAACTTGTTCAAATTGTCATAGCAGTATTAGCTAGACAAGCTTGAATTACAATTAAGCCTTGTGTGGTTAGCTGTTTTTTCAATTTACCGACACTTTTAGGCAATAGATTTCCATAAAAAAAAAAGTACAATTACCCTAGCTACTTTAGCCTTGTTCACACAGCAGGCCTTAATGCTCAAAGCAGGCCTTAATGCTCAAATCCGTTTTGAAATACTGACTGTTCAAACAGTAAGTTACAAGTGATCAAATTGCATTTGTGTGTATTCAGACCGCGGGCATTTGCTGACATTGCTATGCTTGTTTTCATAGTAACGACGGGCGTATGCGCAGTGGTGTAAGTTGATTGGTGGTGCTCGTGCTTCCTATCAAAACGAGTCCTTTTTGGCTAATCACAGCAGTCTAGCTAGCTAGGTAGTTTTTCAGCTTTCTAGCATTTTCTCTAATTTGTTTGTAAACAATTAACAAGCTAGATAGCTACCACATGTTCTCGTCAAACTGTCATCAGAGTAGCTAGAAAGCAACAAAATATGCCAAATAACAGTCTAAAAACCACTTGAGGGAAAATAAATCGCATGGCCAGGAATCAGATTTGTATGTGGCTTGAAATATCCCATGTGCTTTTGGGCTGTTCAGACTGCAGGATTTTTTATTTATTTTTCTCTCTATTGTGTTATTGACTGTACGTTTGTTTATTCCATGTGTAACTCTGTGTTGTTGCTTGTGTCGCACTGCTTTGCTTTCTTGGCCAGGTCGCAGTTGTAAATGAGAACTTGTTCTCAACTGGCCTACCTGGTTAAATAAAGGTGAAATTAAAAAAAGACTGCAGGAAAAATGTGTGTGCCAAAAAATAGGATTTGAGTCACTTCAAACTGCCAGTGTGAACAAGGTTTTAGTGAACGAATAAAGCTGAAAACCATAACCGTAGACGTAACATACTACATTTTCTTGTTTTACAGGTTTCCCCATTCTTTTCTCAGATGTCCACAATGACCACTAAGGTCCTGCATGCTCCTCCCACACCTAGCCCTGCCTCTTCGTGATTGAACAGCTGCTGACTGACCAGAGAGGTGATATATGTCTGTGTTGCCATGACTTAAAGACGTCATCAATCAAATATGGAGAAAAAGAAAATGTGCCKCCGTCTGCTGGACTACCTGGTGGTGGTCGGAGCCAGGTGAGGACTTCGTAGGGATGGTTGGGAGATAACAGTCCAATCCCAAACTGATTCCTACTACCTCACATATCATTAGGCCTTTGTTTTTGTGATTTTTWAAAATACAATACTGTTTCTATGCCCATTTCTCCCTCCATCCTACCTTCCAGGCAGCCCAGCACTGATACCGGGTCCCAGACCCCCCAGCTCCTTCGTCGCTACCCGCTGGAGGACCACCCGGACTTCCCTCTGTCCCCAGACGTGGTCTTCTTCTGTCAGCCTGAGGGATGCCAGAGCATCCGGCAGCGCCGGGTCAGCCTGCGAGACGACGCCTCCTTCGTCTTCGCACTCACTGATAAAGACTCGGGCATCACGCGCTACGGTATCTGCGTTAACTTCTACCGCTCCTTCCAGCGTGGGGGGCACCGCCGTGACAAGGCGGGTAGTGGTGGAACGGCGGCACAGACAGCGGAAGCGACCAGCGAGGGTTCCGATGGCAGCGGTGGCTGCCCCACTGCCTCCACGTTGCCGACACCTGCCAGTGCCGACACAACAGCCACATCTGCGCCAGGCACGGAGCCGGGACCGCCCGGTGGTGAGCCAAATGCCGGCAGGTCCCCTCGGCACAAACGCAGCACTGCCAAAATGGTCAATCGGAACCGCGACAGCACGCTGACCTCGCTGTGCATGATCAGCCACTACCCCTTCTTCTCCACCTTTAGGGAGTGCCTGTACATCCTCAAGAGAATGGTGGACTGCTGCAGCCACAGGTTGACCCAGCGCGCTGGCCTGCCCCGCGGAACTCAGAGGTGAGACCAACGCATGGTGCCAGGCTTATCAAACAATGGAGCCCCCTGGTTTCCATAATTTCTTTCAGGAAATTCAGTTGAGTAAAAACACAACGTTGCTAAAACTATCCTAAAACTACCCAGACTAGAACACTTCCAACCGTAGGCCTATCCCTACCAAAAATGTGATTCAAAGGTATGCGGTCAATAGTTTTTTTATTTAGGCTGTTTTTATTTTAAACCACCCAGCTCAGTTGCAACCACAAGTGGTTGACCACCTCTATTTGAAAACAAGAAAAGATGAGTTTAGTATTAGTCGTAAGCACTTATCTTGGAAGATCTGTTTGCAAAACCTAAATTCCTATGTTTATAAATCCAGAGCTGATATTTGGGATCTGGTCACAGTAAATCCATATCAACGTCCAGAACAGATTCAGTATGATCTGGTTGTAATATACACCGCCCTAAACAAGCATTTTTATTTGAGTATTTGAATGATTATTTGTAATAAAAAATAAATAAAAAAACAGATTGTATTTGAAAGTATTCATAAAAAAAATATATTATGCATGGGAATGTATTTGAGTTTTTTCAAATACATTCCAATACTCAACTACTTGTTTTTTAAAATAAAAGTTATTGTTTTGAAATCCAGGAATTCATTGAGACTGAGTTAATGAATTGGGAATAAAAACGTATTGAAAAAACAGTAATGGACAATGTACCAATTTCTTATGGCCTTTCAACCCCACTCATGACATTTAATGGACCAGTTGGAATTACCCCACTCATTACTTTTTTAAACAACACTGGTCTGAAGGCCAGAGGTTTTGACCTTCAATTCTTGGATGTAGTGTCAGTGAGTCAGCATGTCCTTGCCTCGTCCCATATTGTGGGGTCTCCTAACAAATGCTGTAGGAAATGCGTGGTTCCCCTGCTCTCGAAGACACACATACACACTGGCACATGGCCTGTCATGCTGCTGTCAGCTGGTGTTCATGCAAGGCAATTGATGAAGATCTGAGAACATTGTGTGCGCGCACCTTTACGCACACAGGATATGAGACGTTCCCATGCAAAAGCATTTAGTTTTACATGCAATAAGCAAAATGTTAATTATTTTAACACAAGTTCTATTATGTTTCCTTAGAGATTATATTGAAAATAAGGCTGCAATTGGAACTTATTGTTTTAATAATTTGAACTTATTTATTTGCTGTAGGCAGCCTGTCTTGTTTGAGCAGTGTGGAGAAGAGCGTTACGGTGAAACACTGTTAGACATTTATTTATTTTAGATTTTCTTTTAGTTCCTCTGGTGCTCCCAAAATAAAACCCCAGGTAGTACAGCAAAATATTTAGTCGTATATGCGTCCAAATTGGTGAGCACTTTAGAGCCCTGGCTGTGCTGCCTTACATAACACTGTGTCAGTCTACTGCGTTGCAGGTTGCTGCTGCAGCACACACACATACACACAGGCGCACAGACAGACAGACACACACGCACATACAAACACGCACACAGTCACACTTCCACACTCCCTATAAGTCTCTGACACAACCACACACACACACACACACACACACCCACACACACCACACACACACACACACACACACACACACCACACACACACAGAGCGCTCGGCTGACAGATTGAGGTCTCTGACTGCCTCCAGGGAGCAGCTGCAGTGGGCGGTGGCCCAGGGCGAGCTCTGACGAGCTAATGATTAATCTCCCTTCCTAGCCAACAGACGCCAGGCAATTGCAAAGAGGGTTTGATGCCGCCACGTTGTGTGTACAGGTGTGTAAGTTCAGAGTGGAGGGCTGTCGACATATCGGCGGCCTATATCGGCATCTTGTTTGCACAATGACAACTTACAGTAGAATGCACAGGGAGTGGTGCTTTGTCTGTGTAAATTTATTTATAAGGTTTTGATGATGTAGCGCTCGCCTAATATTAGAATAATTTATGTAAACAGGTGAAGTTGCGGCACGGTTTGATTGGGTGGATTATCTCCCAGGATGGGCTTGCTTTTATCACCTGTTGAGAAATTTGATTGTGATATGATTTGTTGACTGTCTCCTGTCAGGGACACCATGTCACAGAGGCCTCTCCATGTGTATCTAAACTGTCTGTTGTTAGTTTGTTGACTGWCTTGTCATTCTCCCATCAGGGACACCATGTGGCGCGTGTTCACGGGGGCCCTGTTGGTTGAGGAGAAGGGCAGCCAGCTGCTGGCTGACCTGCGGGAGATCGAGTCCTGGGTCTACCGCCTCCTGCGCTCTCCGGTGCCCGTGGCGGGCCAGCGGCGCGTAGATGTGGAGGTGCTGCCCCACGAGATGCAGCCGGCACTCACCTTTGCCCTGCCCGACAACTCTCGCTTCTCCATGGTGGACTTTCCCCTGCACCTGCCCCTGGAGTTGCTGGGTGTGGACGCCTGCCTCATGGTGCTCAGCTGCATCCTGCTGGAGCACAAGGTTAGGGGAAAGGGCTGACGTTTTGAATGGAGTTTATCCTGAGAACTACTTTATAGCCGTGTTTGAGAGCTTCAAATCTGCAACTGAGCAGACTGATCTACAAATCATAATAAGTAGTTATTTAGGATACAAAGTGATTTGTTGATCAGTCAGTTGGTGCAGTCGGTGATCAGCGACTCAGAAAAATGTATTTTCTCAAACAGATCTGGTCGCGTTCCACATTACAGCCGACTTTAAAGGCAAGTCAAGACTGACTGATCTACAAATCACCTTGCATCATAAATAACTACTCAATATTATTTGTAGATCAGTCAGTCACAATTAACCCATGATATATCAAGGTTTTGATACTCTCGAACACGGCCTCTGCCTTTAAATATGGCTATTGCCCAGTCACAAATCAACCCATTGCCTTCTAGGTTTGACAGTGGAATGAGTACTGTTATGTGTTCCTGCCCTCAACAGCTATATGTTAGGGATGTGTACGATGGACAATTTTGCTTAATGTTTAACCTGGCTAGGCTAGCGGAACCCCTCGCCAACAGCCAATAAAATTGCAGGGCGCCAAATACAAAACAACAGAAATCTCATAAATCAAATTTCTCAAACATACAAGTATTAGGCACCATTTTAAAGTTAAAATTCTTGTTAATCCAGCCACAGTGTCTGAGTTCAAAAATGCTTTACAGCGAAAGCTCCACAAACGATTATGTTAGGTCACCACCAAGTCACAGATAAACCCAGCCATTTTTCCCGCCAAAGAGAGGAGTCACAAAAAGCACAAATAGAGATAAAATTAATCACTAACCTTTGATCTTCATCAGATGACACTCATAGGACTTCATGTTACACAATACATGTATGTTTTGTTCGGTAAAGTTCATATTTATATCCAACAATCTTATTTTACATTGGCGTGTTAGATTCAGTAGTTCCAAAACATGCAGTGATATTGCAGAGAGCCACATGAATTCACAGAAATACTCATAATAAATGTTGATGAAAATACAGCTATTATACATGAAACTTTAGATACACTTCTCCTTAAACTGCCATTTTTCCCGTTAACTATCTTTTTTTAAATCATAAGATTCGATGTCAATTCACAATGCAGAATAATATTCCCATTACGTATGTATTAGTAGACAAATATGGGAAGAAAGTTGGCGCGGCCAAATGCAAGCTACTGTGCAACTCTATTCAGGTAGGATGCAATTTTTTAACTTTATTCTTTTTTGTATTTATAATACTTTTTTAGCATTATCATTAATGTATGTCATTGTTATTGTAATGCATATTTATCTAAACTAGTTCTTTAAATATGTAAAACGTGTTTTTTTTAAATTCTGTTGAGACATTTCCTCTTGTGTACAATTTCTTATATCTCGATCTCTCGCTGGGGATAGGCCTAAGCTTCTCTTACTTTGTTACTGTATATATAAAATCCAAATTTTGGACACCTACTCAGTCAAGAGTTTTTATTTTTACTATTTTCTACATTGTAGAATAATAGTGTACATAAACTATGAAATAACACATGGAATCACATTTTATAATAATAGTAAAGACATCACAACTATGAAATAATTTTCTATTTGAGATTCTTCAAATAGCCACCCTTTGCCTTGATAACAGCTTTGCACACGCTTGGCATTCTCTTAACCAGCTTCACTTGGAATGCTTTTCCAAATGTCTTGAAGSAGTTCCCACAAGTACTGAGCACTTGTTCGCTGCTTTTCCTTCACTCTGCGGTCCAACTCATCCCAAACAATCTTAATTGGGTTGAGTTCAGATGATTGTGGAGGCCAGGTCATCTGATGCAGCACTCATCACTCTCCTTCTTGGTTAAATAGCCCTTACACAGCCTGGAGGTGTGTATGGTCATTGTCCTGTTGAAAAACAAATGATCGTCCTACTAAGCCCAAACCAGATGGYATGGCGTATTGCTGCAGAATGCTGCGGTAGCCATGCTGGTTAAGAGTGCCTTGATTTCTAAATAAATCACTGACAGTGTCACCAACAAAGCACCATCACATGCTTCACGGTGGGAACTACACATGCGGAGATCACCCGTTCACGTACTCTGCATCTCTTCTTATTGGTGACCTTTTAGTAGTGGTTTCTTTGCAGCAATTCGACCATGAAGGCCTGATTTCAGTCTCCCCTGAACAGTTGATGTTGAGATGTGTCTGTTACTTGAACTCTGTGAAGCATTTATTTGGGTCAATTTCCTCAACGTCTAGGAGCGTTGAAGCGCGACGCTAATGTCTCTGCTGTCTTGCATCGTGCTCATCTCATCTGCTGTGCTGCTCGTTGTAAGGTCATCTTGCTAAGTCTGCCTTAAAGTGAATCCTTCCTATRAGGAAAACACAGTACCAGTCAAAAGTTTGGACACCTCAATCCAGGGTTTTTCTTTATTTGGACTATTTTCTACTTTGTAGAATAATAGTGAAGACTTCAAAACTATGAAATAACACATGGAATCATGTAGGAACCAAAAAATTGTTAAACAAATCAAAAAAACTCTTGGCATTCTCAACCAGCTTCATGCGGTAGTCACCTGGAATGCATTTCAATTAACAGGTGTGTCTTGTTAAAAGTTACATATTTTGATTTAACACTTCTGTTTTTTGGTTACTACGTGATTCCATACGTACAGTTGAAGTCGAGTTTACATATAGTTTACATACACCTTATCCAAATACATTTAAACTCAGTTTTTCACAATTCCTGACATTTGATCCTAGTAAAAATTCCCTGTCTTAGGTCAGTTAGGATCACCACTTTATTTTAAGAATGTGAAATGTCAGAATAATAGTAGAGAGAATGATTTATTTCAGCTTTTATTTCTTTCATCACATTCCCYGTGGGTCAGAAGTTTACATACACTCAATTAGTATTTGGTAGCATTGCCTTTAAAATGTTTAACTTGGGTCAAACGTTTCGGGTAGCCTTCCACAAGTTTCCCACAATAAGTTGGGTGAATTTTGGCCCATTCCTCCTGACAGAGCTGGTGTAACTGAGTCAGGTTWGTAGGCTTCCTTGCTCGCACACACTTTTTCAGTTATGCCCACAAATTTTCTATGGGATTGAGGTCAGGGCTTTGTGATGCCACTCCAATACCTTGACTTTGTTGTCCTTAAGCCAATTTGCCACAACTTTGGAAGTATGCTTGGGGTCATTGTCCATTTGGAAGATCTTTTTGCGACCAAGATTTAACTTCCTGACTGATGTCTTGAGATGTTGCTTCGAAATATCCACATTTCTCTACTTCATGATGCCATCTATTATGTGAAGTGCACCAGTCCCTCCAGCAGCAAAGCATCTCCACAACATGATGCTGCCACCCCCGTGCTTCACGGCTTACAAGCCTCCCCCTTTTTCCTCCAAACATAAGGATGGTCATTATTGCCAAACAGTTCTATTTTTGTTTCATCAGACCAGAGGACATTTCTCCAAAAAGTATGATCTTTGTCCCCATATGCAGTTGCAAACCGTAGTCTGGCTTTTTTATGGCGGTTTTGGAGCAGTGGCATCTTCCTTGCTGAGCGGCCTTTCAGGTTATGTCGATATAGGTCTCGTTTTTTATGCTGACCAGACCATACACATCGCGTGCGCGAGCATTACATGCTGACCAGACTGGACACGTCGCGTGTGCAAGCGTAGTAAAATAAATTTAGAAATCCATGTTATTCAATTATTGCACCCACACTGCTCGCGCGCGCCAATGAGCGTCTGCGATGACAAGGGCTAAAATAGAATTCATTCCTATTTCTGACGCAGATCGCGCTGAAAGTCCTGCCTCTCCCATCTCCTCATTGGTTTATAGAAGCAGGTACCCACGTGCCATCTCCTCATTGGTTATACCCACGTGGGTGATTGAAAGACGAACTTTGATGCCGGTTGTCGTGGTAATACAATGAAAGTTTAGATGTGATCACCATATAAGTTCAAAGATGAAAAAGCCTGGAAGGAGGAGAGATGACTAGAAACTATTCGGTTGGCCGTTTTATTTGTGGATTAATTGTCGGAGTAGAGGTCCTTGTGCATTTCAGGTAAAATAACAACTGAATGTTTATATTCCAGGACAAATTAGCTAGCAACAGCAAGCTAGCTAAATAGGACAAATTACCAATAGCYCACGATGGCGCACGCGCGCAGKCGGTTTGGGTTCCGTTACCCTACAAGGTGCGGAGCCTGCTGTTTTTTCTGTTCTACCTGATAATTCATTGCACACACCTGGTGTCCCAGGTCTAAATCAGTGTCTGATTAGAGGGGAACAATGGGGAAAAAAGCAGTGGAACTGGCTTCGAGGTCCAGGATATATTGTATACTACTCTATACTCTAAACTGTGTCAGCTTACCCTTGAAGGACCTGCTTTCGCTGTTCAAGCTTTAACATGTCACTGTTGTATAGTGAAAACAGCATATTTTGGTCTGTATGTGGCTGTTGAAACAACCACTCAACTAGTCAATGCTACATCTCTTATTGTGAAGGAATACAACTAGGTTGGTCATTGAATGTAATTGAGTATCTTGTATGGAACGAACAGCATGTGATCACCTATGGCCAACAGGCTTCTGAAGTATTTATTGTCCATTTACAATTGAGATGTTTAAATGCACTTCAAATAGTTTGTTTTGATTTGTGTCTTCCAGGTGGTCCTCCAGTCGCGGGACTACAATGCCCTGACCATGAGTGTCATGGCGTTTGTAGCCATGATCTACCCCCTGGAGTACATGTTCCCTGTCATTCCCCTACTGCCCACCTGCATGGCATCCGCTGAACAGGTACGTCAATCAAACCAATGACTGCAGTACTGGTAGTTGTAGTACTATTAGGAGAACAAATAGAGGGCTTTTTAATAGCTGGAACCAGAGGTTGTGGATTTTTTTTTTTTTTAAGGGATACACTTCTGCACACAATGTTGTATTTTGGGGGGGAATTCCTGCACCCTAATTGATTGCCTTTGAACGTTTCACAAATTTTTATTTTATTTGTTTTGCCAATTTTATCATCCATTGCTTTTTTGGTGATTTGTGATTGTAGTTGTTGAAGAAGAGATTAGTCCCTGTATTATGTTGGGAGTTTTACCTAGTGGAGTTCTAGCCCACTAGCTTTAGTCTATGGTGTGAGGCTCCTCCTATTGGAGCTAGTCTTCCTTGTGTGCTGATTTGTTTTTGTCTGATCGTGACGTCATACACTGTTCTTTCTCTCTCCTTTGTAGCTTCTCCTTGCCCCCACCCCTTACATCATAGGTGTGCCTGCCAGCTTCTTCCTCTACAAATCTGATTTCAAAATGCCCGACGACATTTGGCTCGTGGACCTGGACTGTAACAAGGTAAGTGCCCCAAAATGGAGGTGCGCTTCAGCGTCCCTGCCACGGTCTCTGCAGATCTATGCTCTTCTTTTGCAGACTATGCTATTCTTTTGCAGATCTATGCTATTCTTTTCATCTACTATTRGTTCGCAGGTRTGTGCTATTCGTTCGCAGGTCTGTGCTATTCGTTCGCAGGTCTGTGCTATTCGTTCGCAGGTCTGTGCTATTCGTTCGCAGGTCMGTGCTATTCGTTCGCAGGMCTGTGCTATTCGTTCGCAGGTCCYTGCTATTCGTTTGCAGATCTATTTGAGTTCCGTACGGCATTCTCTCTGATTGGGAGACGAGTCTAGACACTTGCTTGAGATTTAATGAGATAAATCCCGTTTGGGGTTCAGTTCTCTCATTGTGACCGTTATTGTGTTAGGCTAGATATCAACTTTATGCAGGTGGAAGAAACCTAGCTCTTGTCATCCTCATTTCAAACCTGTGCAGAAACTGACTTCAACATAAAAGCCTCCCACTCTGTGAGACCGAGAGCATCCAGTGCTAAAACACACACCCACATCCCAGTCTGTCTTTCTAGGGACYAACTCCTTCCCTTTCATCTACTATTTAGTAGGTAATGGTGACTGATGTATGTTTTCAACATTTTGAAGGGGTATTTGTGTACACTTGTGAGTGTGTAGTGTACATGGTTGTTGAAGCATGCTTTGTTACAATTGAAGCATGCTTTGTTGCTCCACAGGTCAAAGTACCCACCAATGCAGAGCACCTACCCCCTCTTCCCGAGCCAGAATCCACAGAACTCAAGAAACACCTGAAACAGGTAAATATAGCCTGTCGCAAAAAACCCGACAGCACTATTTTCAGTGGTCGTTCACTAAGCATGTATGTTAGCACTGCCAACAGTTAACTCTGTTTATTTCAACATCTTGTATTGCTTTATTACATAAGAAAACCTGCAATATTACCATATGTGTAAACTATTTGTTTTCAAGTGATCAACTTCTCTTCTTTCAGTTTTAGATATGTTTCAAAAGAGGTTTGATGAGTTGCGCCAGGCACGTCGGTGTCCCTGTTCTCTCACCGTGTTGTATGTACTAACTATGCATATAGCGTGGGAGCATTGTTGAGTTAACCGTTGTAATGTCCTAACGAAAACAAGTGTTTCTGTTTTTCTCTCTCTCTTTTCTGTGCATGCGCTAGCTCTTGGAGGTAAAAGCAGATACTAGGTCTTACTCCCTGAGACCTCAGTAACAGCTGTAGCAGTAGATCTAACCAAATCCTCTAAGCCCAAATAACAATATGTAGATTAGAAGCTGGTTCTGATTCATAAACCTCTCTTTCGCATGTTGTGAAATGCCAATCAAACATTCCACTGTAGTACCACATCAGTTTGGCATTGTAACTAAAACCACCTTGAATTATCAGTGGACATCTAGTAACCCCCACCTACCATCTWGACATCAAGTTATCATTAGCACATTTTGCCAGTAACTATTCCTACCCAACATTGTCATCATCTGTTTTTTGAGTTTATTTGATTTTTAAAGAGCATATTAAGCACAAGAGGGTTTATGAAGAAAAGCTAAATGAAAAGTACAACAAAATGTATAAAATCCACCATATGAACAAATGTCACATTTGAACATTCTAGGCATAATTCATCATCACCATTAAATTGCATCACAACTCGTCACCAAATGTCATTCAGTGGTTGTTTTTTAACATCCAAACACAGTAACCCCAATTTGAATCCCCAATCATACCTCATCATGTTGAAAATCCCTGCATATCATAGTTTGTTGATATGCTTTGAATCAGAATCAGTGCAGTATTTGTGTGTGATACACTTGGCCCTATCCCAGAGTGCGTGCGATTGATTAAGATAGACCCGTGTGTTGGCAGAGCCAAAACTCTGATGTGGTAACATGCCATTTGAGTGAAAAGACATGGGTAAAGGTGAGTTTTCATAGGTTCTATTGTTTTAAGGATTAAAGCAGTCCTCAGCTCTACAAAACAGTAACAAACAAGTGGTAGCTGGTAGGTCCTTGCAGTCCCGCACAGAGAATGGGTTAGTATGCACTGAGTGTATAGAACATTAGGTACACCTTCCTAATATTGAGTTGCACCCCCTTTTGCCCTCAGAACAGCTTTGATTCATTGGGYCATGGACTCTACGAGGTGTCGAAAGCATTCTACAGGGATGCTGGGCCATTTTGACTCCAATGCATCCCACAGTTGTGTCAAGTTGGCTGGATGTCGTTTGGGTGGTGAATCATTTGTTTTCCACAGTAGCTTTACAGCTCTTGACACACAAACCTGTGCGCCTGGCATCTACTACCATACCCCGTTCAAAGACTCTTAAATCTTTTATCTTGCCCATTAACCCTCTGAATGGCATACATACACAATCCATGTCTCAATTGTCTCAAGGCTTAAAATTCCTTCTTTAACCTGTCTCCTCCCCTTCATCTACACTCATTTCAAGTGGATRTAACAAGTGACATCAATAAGAGATCATAGCTTTCACCTGGATTCACCTGGTCAGTCTAGTTGAAGTTGGAAGTTTACATTAAAACTCGTTTTTCAACCACTCCACAAATTTCTTGTTAACAAACTATAGTTTTGGCAAGTCAGTTAGGACATCTACTTTGCATGACACAAGTCATTTTCCCAACAATTATTTACAGACAGATTCATTCACTGTATCACAATTCCAGTGGGTCACAAGTTTACATACACTAAGTTGACTGTGCCTTTAAACAGATTGGAAAATTATGTCATGGCTTTAGAAGCTTCTGATAGGCTAATTGACATAATTTGAGTCAATTGGAGGTGTACCTGTTGATGTATTTCAAGGCCTACCTTCAAACTCAGTGCCTCTTTGCTTGAAATCACGGGGAAATCAAAAGAAATCAGCCAAGACCTCAAAAAAATAATTGTAGACCTCCACAAGTCTGGTTCATCCTTGGGAGCAATTTCCAAACGCCTAAGGGTACCATGTTCATCTGTACAAACAATAGTACGCAAGTATAAACACCATGGGATCACGCAGCCATCATACCGCTCAGGAAGGAGACGCGTTCTGTCTCCTAGAGATGAACGTACTTTGGTGCGATAAGTGCAAATCAATCCCAGAGCAACAGCAAAGGACCTTGTGAAGATGCTGGAGGAAACTGGTACAATAGTATCTATAWCCACAGTAAAACAAGTCCTATATCGACATAACCTGAAAGGCCGCTCAGCAAGGAAGAAGCCACTGCTCCAAAACTGCCATTGTCCCCATGTGCAAAATGTCCTCTGGTCTGATGAAACAAAAATAGAACTCTTTGGCCATAATGACCATCGTTATGTTTGGAGGAAAAAGGGTAGGCTTGCAAGCCGAAGAAAACCATCCCAAACGTGAAGCATGGGGGGTGGCAGCATCATGTTGTGGGGATGCTTTGCTGCAGGAGGGACTGGTGCACTTCACAAAATAGATGGCATCATGAGGTAGGAAAATGATGTGGATATATTGAAGCAACATCTCAAGACATCAGTCAGGAAGTTAAAGCTTGGTCGCAAATGGGCCTTCCAAATGGACAATGACCTCAAGTAAGCATTCTTCACAAGTTGTGGCAAAATGGCTTAAGGACAACAAAGTCAAGGTATTGGAGTGGCCCTGACCTCAATCCTATAGAAAATTTGTGGGCAGAACTGAAAAAGCGTATGCGAGCAAGGAGGCCTACAAARCTGACTCAGTTACACCAGCTCTGTCAGGAGGAATGTGCCAAAATTCACCCAACTTATTGTGGGAAGCTTGTGGAAGGCTACCCGAAACGTTTGACCCAAGTTAAACCATTTAAAGGCAATGCTACCAAATACTAATTGAGTATATAAACTTCTGACCCACTGGGAATGTGATGAAAGAAATAAAAGCTGAAATAAATCCTTCTCTCTACTATTATTCTGACATTTCACATTCTTAAAATAAAGTGGTGATCCTAACTGACCTAAGACAGGGAATTTTTACTAGGATTAAATGTTAGGAATTGTGAAAAGCTGGGTTTAAATGTATTTGGTTAAGGTGTATGTAAACTTCCGACTTCAACTGTCTCATGAAAAGAGCAGGTGTTTGTAATATTTTTTACACTCAGTGTATGTCAGCATCTCACAGGTTAAGAGAGGGGAGAATTTGAGTTGGGGGTGTATGGACAGTAAACAAAGAGCCAAAAGGTTTTTAATTATTTTTCGTTATTGTCAAGAGATCTGCTCCCTTCTGTGTCTAAGTATCACCTCTCCATTGTAGCCACCGGTTATCCTCTCAGTTTGTAACTATTGCTAGCCTCTTTAGGCTAACAGTGGCTAACTTGTGTTGGTTGTGGTGTGGTGCATTACTGTTCCTTTTTGTGTGTTGTTTTGTCGCACTCGTGTTTGTTTGTGTGTCTCTCGTCTCTGTCATGGTTTGATCTCTGTAAACGTGTTTGTTCTCTTTCTCTCATGCACCACCTCTTCTCTCTACTTTTCTACTTCATTTTCTCTCTTGTTCTCTGGCTATGTCCCAATTCTTTAAAACTGCACCTTTCCTTTTCTCCCTTCTTTGGCAACCACTTAGCTGAAAAGACTATGTGAAAGCAACATAGAGGCATCTCCTTCTCCCCACTAGCCCACTTATTGGKTAGTCGAGGTTTCCACGTTGCTTTCCAGCATCCCGTCCTTTCAGCAGTTTTGTAGTCAGGCTTGAGTGGAGATTAGGAAAGGAATCCATTTAAAGGGAATTGGACACACAGCCTCCAATCTTGACCCTTTTTGTCATGTGTGGTTTCAATTCTGCTCAGCAATTGGTCAGCTCAGCCTTTTTCATGTGATCCTCTTCCTGGCATCTCTCTTGTCCCCCTCCTCCTATTCCCTAGTGTCTGGTTAGGTTGACCGTGATCACCCAAAAGCAGATCTTCTCCTCTGACAATAAGGTTCCTAATTTCTCCTTCTGCGGAATGTGCCATGCTCCTTGCACGGATATTCTTCCTCACCAAACTTAAATATTTTTGTTGTTGCTTGTTATTTTCTGAAATGTCATACACTATTGTTGAGATGTTGTAACAGACTGGTGGCATAGAGAGATTTCMTAATAGGTCATTTTTGAAGACCCACTATTGGCTGCTTAGTTTTGGCTTGAGCATGCCGGAATGTATGCACATCTATCTTTTCATCAGTGAGTGTTCTTGTAAGCAAACACAGTGGATATGCAGATTCTTGCTGTAACACCATAGGTTGCGTCCAGGACTGACCTAGCCATCKAACGATCCACTGTGCTAACATCGCGCAAAACCCTGAATGAGTCTGCAGCAATCCCAGAGTGCTAGTGAATTCCRTCTGCTGTTACTTCTTCCCCCAACCTCTCCCAAATGACGCTCCCATTTCAGGCATCTGCAGAAACTTGCACTCTTCAGATTAATTTGCTGGGAAACGGGCTTCCTCATTTTGTCCCACACTCTCACCTGTTAGCTTATAACATAATCACATTGTGAGTCCTCCTAGCTTAGTCCTCGTGTTTTATGAATGATTTATTCTCAAATGAGAACTTGCATCATACAGACAAAATATAATGAAGCAGCACAACATAAAAAAACGAAATACTAAATTAAAAAGTATTAACAAATAAAGGGGTAACCAAAAYTAATAAATTATACTAGTTGTGACTCATTTTTATCCAATTTTGAGGTCTCCGAACCCCTGTACTACTCTCTTGCACCGTTTTGAACCCCAAACGGACAGTTCCAKACTGGTCCTAGTGAAATCATTCTGTTGCACTACCCTTCAGCTGATGCCTGAGGTGAGAGTGCCCTCTAGTGGGGCCGAGTGACCCCCGTCATCTCATCTCCACGACAGTGTGTTGATTAAAACCTTCCTCACCTCTACCTGCTCCAGGCCCTGGCCAGCATGAGTCTCAACACCCAACCCATTCTGAACCTGGAYAAGTTTCAGGAAGGTCAGGAGTTACCCCTGCTCCCTCCCGGCCAGAACAAGGCGTCGCCCTCCTCCACCGAGTTCAACCCCCTCATCTACGGCAACGACGTGGACTCTGTGGATGTGGCCACCAGGCAAGGCTGAACAAAGTTTCTCTATCCCTTTTTAAGTAGATCTCATATTATCCATGCAAGGCAATGTGTGGGGTTGGATGAATTTCAACTCTTACACTCCATTTGATTTAGTCCCTGAATATTGTAGATATTTTATAGATATGAAGGGCTATTTGCATATGCACAATTTATGGATTGARCCCTGTTCCCACTTGAATTCTTAAAATCTGAAGTGCGTGCGAGGTCCAGCAAAATAAGGCAGTTATACATTTGAAAAACGTTACAATATATTCATAACAGATTTCACAACATTGTGTGCCATCAGGCCTCTACTCTACTACCACATATCTATAACACAAAATCCAAACATCTATGTTTGTGTTGCTTCACAGTCCCTGCTGTTCCTTAAGGTGTATTTTATCTGTTTTTAAATCAAATTTTACTGCTTCCATGAGTTACTTGATGTGGATTAGAGTTCCATGTAGTCCTGGTTGCCTCCCATAGTCTGTTCTGGACTTGGGGACTGTGAAGAGACCTCTGGTMGCATGTCTTGTGGGGTATGTATGGATGTCTGAGCTGTGTGCCAGTAGTTCAAACAGACAGTTTGGTGCATTCAACATGTCAGTACCTCTCACAAATACAAGTGGTGATGAAGCCAATCTCTCCTCAACTTTGACCCAGGAGAGATTGACATGCATATTATTGTTAGCTCTCTGTGTACATCCAAGGGCCAGCCGTGCTGCCCTGTTCTGAGCCAAATGCAATTTTCCTAAGTACCTCTTTGTGGCACCTGACCACATGACTGAACAGTAGTCCAGGTGCCTRGTTGATAGTGCTGTTAAGAATGCAAAGCAGCGCTTTATTCTCCCGATCCTAGCGACTGTTGTATCAATGTTGTGTGTATGACTCAACAGTCATAATGTCATGTGAAACAATGRGTTTCATTTGAGCCTCATACCAAAGACAAATGTCTCTTGTAAGTAAATTTGATAAACAAGAAAGCTTTTTGAATTTAAACATGACTAATTGAAGCGTTAACACACAACTTTCCTTCTTTCTCCAACAGGGTTGCCATGGTGCGGTTCTTCAACTCCCCCAACGTGCTCCAGGGTTTCCAGATGCACACGCGCACGCTGCGCCTMTTTCCCCGGCCTGTGGTGGCATTCCAGGCCACGTCCTTCCTGGCCTCGCGGCCCCGCCGCTCAGGCTTCGCTGAGAAGCTGTCGCACACCCAGGCGGTGGAGTACTACGGCGAGTGGGCTCTCAACCCCACCAACCTGGCCTTTCAGAGGATCCACAACAGTAAGTCCCTTACCCTAGCCTACACACCTGCTGTACTGCATATACCATGCACTGACTGACAATTGGTGTATTTGTGTTTAGAGCTGACACGAACCATACTCCTGCTAGCTTGGGATATTTATAGTGTGAAGTAAAGTGTAGCCCTTTACACTCGTACCAATATACGAGTTGAAAATGGCAGATTTGTGCGCTAATTGTCTAAATTGGAACATAGTGGCTGTACAGTAACATGCTATACATGAAGTTAGAGCTCTGGCTCTGCACTTCACAGCATTGTATGGGTTTTGACTGACAGACGTTCTGAACTTGAGCACCAAGCGACTAGAAGTTGCCCCCATCCCTCCTGGTAATTGGGCAACTTTAGCACATTTTTGGTTGTCTGAGTGAGGGAGATGGTGTAAATTAAGATGACTCGATGTATTTTGAAAGATGAGACATTGAGGATTATAATAAATACCGCTTTGATGTCATTCAAGTAAGCCAAACAGTCCAAATGTGCACTTAACATTTCCAAATCCTAAAACTTATCATATACAGTGTCAATGTTTATGGTCACTATGTTTGACGTACACTTACAAGATTACATGGCGTCATACCCTGGGTTGTTCTGAACAGAATGAGCCTATGTTTGTTGATTGTGACGAAAATTTGCCGCAGGACACGCACCTGAATGTACTAATGATTCCTTTCTATGCGCACCAAAAATTACAATCTGTTTCTTGTGAAAGCCTAACACGGTAAGATAATATTTTACAACTTAGCTAGTCATGTTGGCAATAGAACAAGCTTTCAAATAATGCACATCTGACCCAGATTGCGATTTTACAATGAACCATTTTGGACTGCGTAAACAAGAACAGTAATTGTGTGACTGCACGGTTGTGTTCCATGCGATACGACTACAAGTATTCTTGCTACAGTTCCCCCACGGCACAGCAGGAGAGCTCAGAAAAGTACCTTTATAGTTGAAGACTCTTCTTTGAGTCATAAAAGGGCTTTGAAATTGCTTAGGAACTGTGCAAACTTTAGAAKGGTGTGTGGCCACTTAGTTCTCTCACTCAAACCCTTCTAAATGTTTGTCTTTTGTTGTACCTACCCCACCTTTTCCAGGAACAGTTTTATCATGTTACTGGATGMATCCAGAGTTTTTACAAATGCGGCAAAAGTACAGTAAATGTAAAATGCACATGAAATCAACAGTGTAATGTTTGGATTRAGTCTTGTCAGGTGAAGTGTTGTGTGCTCACTTTTTGGTCTAATACTTTTCCAATTATCTCCAAACTGTTCAATTGTTATGTATATGCCTTTCATATTTCTTCCGTAAGAAACATTTCAATTTAGCCCTATCCYTATAGGCCAATTTCCACGTGTGTAAAGGGTTAAGTAAAAAGTAAATTATGCTATCAATTATTGCACTTTCTTTGGGTCAAATGGGAACAACCTCAATTCGTCMGGGCATGGACTCTACAAGGTGTTCAAGCGTTCCACAGGGATGCTGGCCCATGTTGACTCGAATGCTTCCCACAGTTGTTGGGTGGTGGACCATTCTTGGTACACACAGGAAACTATTGAGCATCAAAAACCCAGCAGCTTTGCAGTTGTTGACACAAACCGGTGTGCCTGCCACCTACTACCATGCCCCGTTCAAAGGAACTTAAATATTTTGTCTTGTCGATTCACTTTCTGAATGTCACACAAACAAAATCCATGTCTCAATTGTCTCAAGGCTTAAAAATCCTTTGTTTAACCTATCTCCTCCACTTCATCTACTCTGAAGTGGATTTAACAAGTGACATCTATAAGGGATCATAGCTTTCACCTGGATTCAACTGGTCAGTCTGTCATGGAAAGAGCAGGTGTTCCTAATGTTTTGTGCAGTGTATATTTCTCTGAGCAATACAGGCAGTTTGAAGGTTTCATAATGTTTCTGAGCGTACCTCTGTGTTCTGCAGACGTGTATGACCCATCTTTGATCGGAGACAAGGGCAAGTGGTTCGCCCACCAGCTGCAGCCAGTGTTCTACCGCGTGTACGACGGCAGCTCCCAGCTGGCCGAGGCCATCAGCGGACCCCTAGAGGATGAGGCTAATGACTCGGACCCCACAGACGACAGGTAAAAAAAATACTGACGCCTCCACGGTTGGAAGGCATAACGATTCTTTGATACTACTGTGATAACATAATTGACAAAATGTTAAATGAAAGATTTTTTTCAGTGCCAGGTACTGCCAAAGGTCTAAAAGCAATTTTGCAATGTGGAAAACCTGTTAGTGAGCCATTTAGCATATAAAAACTAGATCTGAAGGGAGGTCCTTTCCAGTGTCTGATCTGTGAGTTCTCTGTGTGTGTGTGTGTGTGCAAGTGTGGCCGGCAGAGACATTGCAGAAGCAGCAGCATGGTAGGCTATAGAATGTTGATAGACAACACATTTGCCACTAGATGGCGAACTCTAAACATTAACTAGTAGATTTTCTAGTTAGCTCAATAGTTAGCTTGCTAGTCTTGCTAGAAATGATGTATCATATCAATTGAGGTTCATTTGAGTCTGAGATAAAGGTTTAGTTAGCGTTTTCTGGTTAGCCTTCTGTAGACGTGTACGGTGTCACCAAGATGGCGTCCAGGGTAATGCCACTCTGTTTTGTCTCTGTGGCAGCGACAGCGAGGCTGGCTACGATGACTCCAGCTCTTCCTACTCGTCACTTGGAGACTTGGTGAACGAAATGATCAAATGTGACATCCAAGGGGACATGCCAAGTACGTATCTGTGCTATTTCACCAAGGCTGCATTTACACAGGAAACCAAATTCTAATCTTTTGCCTAATTATTGGCAGAAGAGCTGATCTGAATCAGTGAAATTCATGAACAATAGYTCAGAATTGAGCTGCCTGTGTAATTGCAGCCCAAGAACCACCCAGCTTACACATACACATACACATACACATGTTATGACAAAAAAATAAATCAATTCCCCCTTATTATAATAACAGAGTTGTTTTCATCTTGAAAAATGGAAACCTAAAATAACCAATTCCTTTCAGATAGTCACTAGCTAAACATTTTGTTTTGTGACCCTTTGGCCATCAATAGCAACTAATATCTGTCTTCTGGTGTCGTAGACCTGGATCCCCCTACCCACGCTGCACTGGGAGATGCCAGCGAAGTGGAGTTCCAGGACTTCCAGGAGTTCAAGGGAGGAGAGGGTCCCCTCCCTCAAGAGAAGGCACTGCCCGAGGGGGGCGATGGAGCTCCTGACCCTCCTGATGGACAAGCACTCCGCTCGAGCTCCAGCACAACCGCCAGCTCCAGCCCCAGCACAATCATTCAGGGAGTCAACAATGTCAGTGAACCGCTCAATTTACACCAGTATAAAATAATGCAGTTAACACTGTTTTTAGCAACTGACATTTTTGGTAACTGACGTTTGAATTTGTTCATAACTGTTAACTGTGAGAACACAATGGCAATACTTATATCTTTGCTTGAGTTTTTTTCCTTCCTT
Organism: Salvelinus sp. IW2-2015; assembly: GCF_002910315.2. NCBI lineage: Eukaryota > Metazoa > Chordata > Actinopteri > Salmoniformes > Salmonidae > Salvelinus > Salvelinus sp. IW2-2015. Next base: position 50,389,175 of record NC_036855.1, read on the forward strand.
ATAAAGTGGCAATCTAAAGTGTATTTAGTATCAACCATTAGTAACCATTTGATGTTCATTGTGTCCAGGAGCAGGCAGAACCAGTGGAAATGGAGGCGTTGGCCAGTGTAGCTCTGCAGAACCCTGTCCCGGGATTGGGCGCTCCGCCCTTCTCCAGACCTCCTCCAGARGCCGCCCCGGTGGGACCAGCCAATAAGAAGGGAGAGTACGACAACCCCTACTTTGAGCCTCAGTATGGCTTCCCTGCTGAGGAGGACCCTGAGGCAGAAGACCAAGAGGAGACGTACACGCCCCGGTTCAACCAGAACCTCAACGGCAACAAGTATGTTACAACACACCTACGCCATAACACTGTACACACAAACAAGCATCATAAGCCACGCATTCTGAAAACCATAGTTAAATAAAAAAAACAGGGATGTATACATCTCTTAAACATACACACCTAATTAAGTCTCTCAGCTTCTGAATTCTGCATCTATGATATGCCTCTGGTGTAGCAGTCGGAAAACTACGCTAACAAAACGTGACACTCCCTCCGGACCTCTAACACATGTTCTGCTCCACAGAGCCCAACGCCCCCTGAGGCCCAGCAGTCTAAAGCTGCCCGGCGAGTCGGACGGAGAGGGCGACTCCCGCAACAGTTCTCCAAATTCCACCATCTCCAACAACAGCAGCGATGGCTTTGGGGGCCTCATGTCCTTTGCTAGTGAGTTTCCTCAACCAGGGCCTATTTCAGTTGTATGATAATCACAGACCTGAAAAGGCTGGATCGGTGACAGATACACGTTGTCCTCCAAAACACTGAAGGGGGAATGTGTAAGGGTTACTCGGCGGGTAATACTGGTTGCTGGGCTTCTCACCCAGGAAGACAACCAGAAATGTACAGTTTACAACCAGAAATTGACAATATTTGCTAGGTAGGGATTGAAATGGAACTTGACGTTAGGTTGCAAATCATCATGGGTATACTATAGGATGGTGAGACATGTTGGTTTCTTTGCGAGACTTCATCGGTCATCAGCGACTCTCTCTCCATCACTGCAGGTAATCTGTACAAGAACCACGGCACCAGCTTCAGCCTCTCCAACCTGTCTGTACCCAATAAGGGGGGGCTGAGGGAGAAGGCCGCTGGGGCTGGGCCCTTTCCCAATCTCAAAGGTACAGTACTAAATGGAGCCCTTTTCCCTGTTTTGTCCACCTTTCATGTTTACTCATCCTTCATTTTTTATTTCTTTTTTATTTCTTTGACCTTTTATCCATCTCATCTCCTTCTCAATTTCACTCTCTGTGGCTGTATTCCCCTCCTATCTGTTTTCTGTACAATTTTTGTGCCCTACAGCAGATTGCGGTCAGGTTTGTTAGTTGAAGGCAGTAGAGGCAGGCTTTCTACTAAAACAATGCCCTTTCAAAGTTCAAAGGATTGTCATACAGCTCTTGCAGTGGTTACAAAATATAAATGTTTTCGTTTTGTCATGGGCATTAAAAATGATAATATTTGGAGTGCAAATATCACCAGAGTGCACATTTCTACAATATTGTATACACCGTATCATGACAAGACACATTGAGCATAAGCTATTCCCATTTGAAGTCATCTTAATCATTTAAAGTAACTGTCCAGTGTTTCCAGAATTCTTTGAAATATGACCTATAATTAATATGAGGAAATAGTTTTAATTCCAATTTTGTATTTAAGTATGTTCAAAAGTAGCTTTTCTGTGTTTGAATTATGTGGGCATACCCCAACAACAGAATGGTGTCAGCGTATACCAGTCATTTAAAACTGCTGATTGGCCAGCTCAGCCAAAGTTTTTTTCTCCTCCAATTTATGCTTTTGCCACAAATACAAGTATGGGATGAGTTAACAACATTATTTGGGTATGAGTTAACAGAATATTTTATTTTAAAAGTAAGATTTTCTCTTGACGTTTAGGCCTACTTTCAATGGTGTGGAGAAGGAAGGAGATTAGATGACCATAATGTGTAACTCTGACTGACATGTTGAACTTCTTTAATTTCTTCTTCAGAAGCTGCTGCTTTGTTTGCACTAAGTAGAGTAGCCAGGAGTAGTATTGACAGTATGTCAAGTAAGCATTCAGTGCTCATGCTGAAATGTCTGGCAAGCCAGTTTAGGCCACACCAGTATAGCATTTATGCAACTTTATATTGTAGATTTTTACCTTCTTTCCTTTTGCCTTTTCCCCTCTAATTGTTTAATTTTTAATTTTACAAAAATATAGAATATTTTAATTTTGACGTAGAGGACGAAATTGAGGAAGGTTTGTAGAAATCTTTATTTTTATTATATATTTGTATTTTTAGAATGAATAGACTTTCATTCTAAATTTGTAGTTGTCCCCCTCTGGACTGCCATGTTGATGTATGGCATTAGGTGGATATTGAGGACCTGACAAAAGTTAGAATTTTCTCTCAAGTACCTCGTTTTCTATGTTCCCAATCCCACATGGTTGCCTGATTTTTGTTATGAGAACATTTGTGAGAGAAAATAAGAAATGCATGTGTTAAACTCAATACCCCCACACTGTGTGTGACAGCTGCCATAAACCAACCTTTGTTTCTTTTTTCCTTTGATGGTGATTTTGTTTTGAATTGACTGTTCAGATGACAGCCCGACTAGTAGCCCGGGCCCAGACAGTCCCGGTATGTTATTGTCTGGTGTGGTAGTTCGTTTTGCCCTATAACTAGCTCCGTCTTTGACCCTTATTCGATCCTACCTATCTGAGTCCATATTACTCAGGTTGCATACTAGGAGATATACCTGTATTTTCATTCATGTATATCCATGTCCTTCCCTCTGTTTCCTTGTTATTCCTCTCTGTTTGGTGGGAGTCTGATGCGCGACGATGCACACATTTATAGACGACAGATCTCTTAATTTGCATACATATTATCCCCTTTATGTGGCATTTTCACTGGAATTTTGTGTTTTTCTCTTGGTTTCCCAGCAGGGTTGGGGTCAAGTCTGATTTCAAGTCCACTCAATATTTGAAGATGAATTCAGTTCCTGAATGGCAAATTACCCATCGCTTTCGATGAGGATTTTTCATTTCATTGATTGAAGTACAATTGATTACCCAAGTGGACTGGAATTTAAATTAAACTGACATGATCTCCTTGCAGTCTGTTGCCTTTCTTGCTCGCTTGTTCAGTGGCTCTCCATCATTCTTGTGTGTTCTCCGTCTGAGTTCTCTATGGTCGGAGGGCCCATAAACTCGTGCTCTTCTGGACATAGACACTTAAAATTGGCAAATGCTTTCTCCCAACCCTAAATATGTCGGGATCCTAACAAAAGTAACCTAAATCTGATTGGTCATGACATTTAATGGCTATAACCTTTTTAGGTTAAGTCACACTTTTTTTTTTTTTTTTGTTAAAAATGTGCTGCCCCCTTCCTTGATCTGTCTCCCTCGCACTTTCTTTTTCTCCCTCGGTCTTTTCTGCTTTCTTTGTGCACTCTGTCAGTGTGTTGCGGTGCATGTGTGTTGTGGGTTGATGTTCAGACTGGTTCGGTCTGGTCCGGTGTCCCTCTCTGTCCCTCTTTCCACTTCTCTGCACTAATTCTGGGTTTTGTGTCCAGTATTTGGACTAAATTCTCTAATGGAGATAATTACAGAGGCCGGCCCGGGGAGCGGAGAAGGTGGGTTCCGCCCTTTAAAAACTGTGTGGGCTGCATGCTTCTCCTAGCCAGTCAACTACGTCTCCCAGCATCCTCCTCGCTCACCCCCTCAAACCTCTGTCACCTGACATGCACCATCGAGACATGATTCATCGCCATACATCGAGTCTGTTCTGTTGTCTTTCACCATCCACAGTGACTGTTGCCCCAATCACTAAAGTTTGCAGAGTCACTCCACCCATCTACACGTCTTTGTATTAGTTTGGGTTTGGCCCTTACAATCTTAGCTTGTTAGAAGCTGTGCATCCCATATTAACAATTGCGAAGATGATGCCATTCTTTTTTGTTGTTGTGCCAATCTAAGTCTGCATTCCACAGTATTGTATGGGACCTGACAAGATGTTGATTCGAGTTGGTTAACATCAGCTTTCCCATTATTCTCCAAGCCAAGCAAGAAGCTATATTTGCATGTTTGGCCACCTCTTTGGTCTCACACATACACACCTAGACCTCCCATCACCTTGCCAGTGGAGGCAAGCCATAGCCAATCAAAACTGCCACCCTGTAGGTAAGGCATGACATCATTCTTCCAATGCTGTGAGTTAGTTTTAATCACTGTTTAATTTATAATTGAATTAAGCAGTGCAATTTCGCAGCACCAAGAGTGCTGTTCTGTCTTACTTCCTAAACTCATAGTCACCAGTTTTGATTGGAGTTGTCATTGGACACTTAGTTGGCTTTGTGGTTAATGAGCATCTGTACCAGTACCACAATGATCAAATGGAATGGAATTATTTGAAGTGCTGTGATGCATGTTGTACAACTTATGGACGATACTTCGGAAAATGTGGGGCAAAATGGCATCATTGTCAGGTGAGGTCTTTGGTAACATGCGGTCATAGAGCCTACAATAATGCATACGTAATGCCATGACAAAATCGGGTATACCGGTAACAGATGATGTCTGTTTATGACAAGGAACCAATACATTMTTGGTGGGTGTTTTTTATTTGTATCCTCACTTTCAAGGCATTGCCTAAATGTTCAGTGTGGTGGTTGACTCGACATTGTTTCCAAGTTCCAACGTGGAAAACTGATTGGATTTGCAAAAAGTCATCAACGTAAGGGAATCAAAATGTGACAACTCAACCAAATGTAAACCAAAAAAGACGTTGAACTGAGGTCTGCCCAGTGGGTAAGCTATGTAGGCGCAACAATATTATAATCAGTTTGATAATGATATTGTTCACAGGCCCAATCTCTGCAAGTGATCCACCATACTTTTGTATAACATGGCACTGTGCGTTCATGTGAGTGTGTGTCTGTCTAACTGTACAAGGTGACTAACAGTATGAACACTACCATATGTATCTTCCCGTTAGCCGTGTGTGTGATTGTTGACCCATCTTTATTTTTCGTTCTTTTTCTGCATGACACAACTTGTCTGTCTTGTTGCCATGCAGATTCCGCTCCAATCTGA